>NC_141877.1:547660523-547811078 GCF_056163025.1 Triticum urartu
CTTCAGTTGGCCGGATTCTCTCTTTCCTTCCTGATGTATATTGGATGTGCTTAGAAATGCTATTGATAATTTATAGAGCCAGGTAGCCACGAAGCCATGCCACGGCAATTTGGGCCAGCAGCGTCAGTTGATCAAGTATATCCGCGAGGAGGACATTTATATTATGGGTTTGCAGGAGACGATTCAACAGACTTCTCCCTTTTGGAGCTTCCGAGCCCGACTCACCACTCATTTGCGTGGCAATGGCTACGTGCGACTTGTCACTCAGGGGGCATCCTGTTGGGTGCCAAGCAGGACATGTCGTAGTTGACGATATGGATCGCGGAGATTTTTTCCTCAGCATGTCTCTGACCGACAGAACGTTTGAACCTGGGTTGGGAGGTAGAATTGTCTACGGCCCAGCTGATCATGTGCAGTCTTCAGCTTTTTGCTGGTGCTCAAGCCTAAGGTAGCCCTATCTTGGTTGGTTGTGGTGGAGAACTTTAATCTGATATGGCAGCAGGCAAATAAAAGTTTGGCTAGTATGGACCTTCCCGCGCATAGTCTATTTAATGACTTTATTGCGGAGATGGCTCATTGTGAGATCGCTTGCGTGGGGGTGGCTTATGTAGACTAATAAACAGCTAGATCTGATCTGGAGTGTGCTGAATAGGGTCCTTGTGTCCGTGCAGTGGGATGTGGCTTTCCCATAATGCTGGCTAAAGGCGGTTACATGAATTGCTCGGATCACTCACCCCATCTTTTTTCGTCGGGGGAGGGTGTCCATGGACGAAGCATCCACTTCGATACCTGGTGGTGATTATAAACTTGGCGACGCGCTGCTTCAAGGTCGCAGGCAAATAAGACGAAAACGCTGCTCGGGAGGTGAGCAGAGAGTGGGACGCTGCATTGCTACAACTTGACATGAAGCGAATGTTGACCAATGGAAAAGTCACACGGGTCTTAGGGCATCTCCAGCCGTTGGCCCTTCAGGGAGCGTCTAAAAGCGCCGCCTGGGGTGAGCCGGCGAAAAAAATGGCTCTGGGGGCGAGTCGGTCCCCAGCCGTCGGCCCCCAGGGCCGCCCCCAGGCGCGTATCTTAAAAAAAAACAAAACCGTTTGGCGAAGTTATGATAAAAACTAGTTAAATTTCGGCCAAACATGGCAAATTTCGGCGAAATTCGGCCAAACATTATATTAACCTAATCTAAAAAAAAGAAAGGGGCTGAAGTCGTCGCCGCCGTCGCCGCCATCGTTGTCGTCGGCCTTCTCCTCCTTGACGCAGGTGCCCCTGCTGGACCCCTGTCCGGCGTCGCCATGGCGAACAGGGCGGCGGCGGCGTCGTCGCTGTCGCACAAGACGACGACCCCGCCTTCCTCGCGCCGCGTCGGCGCTCGTCGAAGCGGCGTAGGGCGGCGCACTGGCGCTCCTTCTCCTTCTCGCGGCGCGCCTTCTCCATCGCAATGGAGTCCTGGCGCGCCCATTCGAGGGCCGCGTCGTCGTCGTCGAACTCCGCCTTCACCGGCGCCAGCCCCGGCTCCGTCTTCACCGGCGCCAGCCCCGACTCCGTCTTTGGCTTGATGAAGCGCGGAGGAGCCGACGAGGAGGCGCGCCGGCCGCCCTCGTTGATGACGATGCCGGTGCTACGAGTGCGCCGGCCGAGCGGCGTCTCTGCTGCGGGCTCGGCCTTGACGCCGAGCAGCGCCGGAGAGCCGGAGGAGTGTGAAGAAGAGCGTGATGAGGAGGAAGAAGAGGAAGCGCCGAACCTCCTTGGCGCCCATGGCCCGGTGCGTCGGTGCTGCGCCGGGGCGGCCACCCTCGCCGGGGGGTACGCCAACGGCAGGTCGTTGCCGCCGTCGAGGTACGTGAGCACGCCCTCGAGTGTGCGGCCGGGGACGCCCCACCAGAGGTGGCGCCCCTCGTTGTTCTGCCGGCCGCCGACCACCGGCGCGCCGTTGGTGGACGCCAAGCGCTGCTGTTGGCGGCGCTCGAAATACGCCGCCCAGGCCGCGTGGTTGTCGGCGGCGTACTGGGGGAGGGAGAGTTCGGCGTCAGTGAGGGATGCGCGCACGATCTCGACCTCCTCGGCGAAGTACTTCGGCTTCGCCACGGCGTCGGGCAACGGGGGAATGGGCACTCCCCCGGCGCTGAGTCTCCACCCCGTCGGCCCGGCGCGCATGTCCGGCGGTGCCAGGATGTTTGCCTGGAACAGGAGCCAGGACTCCTGTTCGCGGAGCGAACGGCGGCCGAAGCCGTTGACCGCCGCCTCATCTCCAGGGAAGCGTTCTGCCATGGCGAAGGCGGGGCTGGGCGGGCTCGGGAGAGGTAGAGGGAGGGGCTGGGCGGCCGCGCTCGGGAGAGGTAGGGAGAGGAAGGGCTGGACGGCGGCGAGGGGCGGGGCTGGTGTGGGCACAGGCGAGTGGAGGCCGCCGGCTTTTATAGCCGGGCCGCGCCCGTGTGTACGCGTGCGAGGGAGGGAGGCGTCGGCGCGCCGTCCCGTGACGCGCCGCCCGTGAGGAATCAATGGCCGCCGATCAGCCTTGCCATTGATTCCCCGCGGGAACCGAGGCCGTTGGGGGAAGACGAGGCGCCGAGTCGCTGACGCGGCTGGCCCGCGTCTTTTTCGCGCCAAAACAGTTCGCCCCGGCGCCCCCGGGCGCCCCCAGCGCGCCAGGTTCGGCCTGGGTCCGCCGGCGCTGTTTTCGGCCCAAGCCGGCGAAAATCGGGCTCCTGGGGGCGCGACTGGGCCGTTTTTTCGGCGCCGGCGCGAAAAAATCGCTTGGGGAGGCCTTCCTGGGGGCGCGGCTGGAGATGCCCTTACCGGACGGTTGGCGAGCCGACTGATTGTTCAAACATTTTTTTCTTCTCTCCATTCGAGTCAAAAGACAACTGTCGTGTCCTCAACTTTATGACGGCAATAATTTCCGGGGTGTTGAGCACAAAAACGAAGCGAACCCTCCTACCACACCATCAGTTCCACGCCTCGTCGGAGGCGAGAGACTGGCCGGTCTTTCATCGCATCTACGCCCTCCTCCGCATCACTCTGCTATCCGTCAATCCCATAGAATATGCTTCCGGCGAGTGCGCTTCGCCGCCGCCCAAGCTGCCCGTGCTTGTTCCCCATGCTCGCCGGCCGTGATTCCCGTCCCGACCACCACCCATTTCTCGATGAGAGCGTTTAGAGGCGTGTTTGGTTACATTGCCGATTCAGTCTGGCCCGGCGAGCCTGGCTTTATTGAGCCGGTTTGAGAGGATGCAGGCCAAAAAAACGCCAGATGCACATAATGGGCACCGACGACAGCGCCGTCTTCCTCATGACCTCCATGGAGCATGGCCCTGGCGGCTCCACCTCCGTCATAGTGGGCATTCTCTTGACGGAAAGTTAGAGACTAAGGAGTCGCCGTCATGGCGTTTCAGATGCTCGACCTACAGCACGATAAAATATTCTAGTGATCGATAACATGCAGCATGTAGATTCTTCCCAATACCTCACAATCCTGTACCGTCTTGGCAAAGTAAAACAATGTATGTCCTCGTCTTGGCAAAGTCGGGCGTACGCTTTTTCTTTAAGAAAATACAGAACTCACCTAGCACGCACGCAAACAATGCATGTGGCATCCACGCACGATGCAGAAAGTAGTGGCCGTCCGCCATGGCACACATCCTTCAGAGTGCGAGAACCTGCCCCTGGGTCCAGCTGCGGGCCTGTGGCACAAGCCCATTGCGCGAGGACCGGCGAGCGAGGCGAGCAACTGCACCAACATATATGTCCGCTTCCTGGGGCGGAATGGTGGAAACGATGGGGAGCTTGTGCATCACCCTGACCGGCCACACTCTTTTCCTGAAGAAGGCGTTGCTGTGAGGAAGACAGGAGAAGATTGAACGGTAGATTGTATATGCACCGTACCGGTACAGTAATAACATGAATATAGAGGAGCTAACCCGGTTTTTTGGAAGCCCTGTGTACCTGCGCCCTCTATCTTGGCCTTGCATGAGTGGCACACTTTCCCTTTTTATTTTGTTTGATTGATACACTCAATTAGTACCAGAGTTTCGGATTTAGTATGTACAGTACATGTTGCGCCAGAATTGCTAGTATATATCGCTGTTGCGAGTTTGAGTGTACATTGTCTTGACCGAGAGTTAGAGACGAAGGAGACGCCATCAGGGCGTTTGAGATGCTCGTCCTACAGCACAGCAGGATAAAAGATGCTGTTCCCAATACCTCAAAATCCTGTAACGTGCTCTATACATGTTGTTAATGAACAGATTAATCTGCATGCGTGCGATGCCATATGGAAACAACTAGATGTGTACGTGCAAAGATTATTTCGAGGAGCTTCATATGGCTGGATTCTTTCTTTTTTTGTTCTTTCCTTCCAGCTGTATTTGATGTGCTTGCAAATGCTATGGATGATTTATAGAGCTAGGTAGGCACCGAGCCATGCCATGGCCATGTGATTACCTTACCTCCTTTTTCCTGTGGTAACTGAAACTCAAATCAATCATCTGGTTGTACTCTCTGGGTCAACTTTCGCTATTTATACATCTATTGTTGCATGTAATTCGTAACTACATTTCGTCATCTGATCTAGCTCTGGGATTTTCTTCTTCATTGTTTCCTATGAAATAATTGTATTAAAAAATTTACAATCATTTGCTTTGGTCAAAAGACTATTATTAATCGTTATACCGATTCATCGTTAACTCTATTATTAATTCAGGGCGCGCCTAGTATTATAGTATAAATCCACGCAGCCACAAAATTATTGTAAACGTTGCTTGACCATGATTTGGGAACGAGCGTGGCAGCTTACAACAATTTGTTACGAAAAGAATTAAAGTTGTAGTTCTTGTAATGTTTCTCCTATGTCTTATCTAAACCTACTTTCAATGAACTGGAAAAGTGGTGGTTTGTTTCTTCATCGTTCATTGTTAATCAACTCTCTTCTTCTTAGATGGTGTGTTTGTTTCAAGTTTAAGTCCGCTGCACATGCTCATTTTTAGTCACTTTGGTGTGTGCCCCCATGTCTATCGAATCTCGGTGCATGCATGATGGCTTACTGAGAAAAAGGGTTCCCCCCGCTTTATATTATAAAGCACCGGACCAAGCATCCAACCAAGTAGTACAAGTAGCAACAAGTGATCAAGTCATGCTGGGGGCACAACAGAACAAGCCCCCCCCCCCCCCCCCCCCCAAAAAAAAGAGAGCTAATCCGGCTGGGGTGGGGGTGGCGGTGGAGGCGGTGGTGGAGAGAAAGCTGAACGCTGAGGATCGAAGGCCTGCAATGATGTTGTCGAGGATGTCCCGATCGCGCCGCTTGCTAAGCGATCTCCAGAGCTGTAACAAGCCACACATTTTACAGATTGCATCAGTCACACGGGTAGGAATCACACGCTCGATGACTAGCTTATTGCGAGTACACCATAGGGTCCAAGCAAGGGTTCCCAAAGCCACCCAGGTGGGGGCTTTCTGGGGACCAGGGAGCCTAAAGGCCTCCCCAAACAAGTCCGGGAGGTTATCGTGGCACCAGTTGCCGCCCACGATCTCCCGGAAGCAACTCCATATGAATTGTGCCGCCGGGCATCGGAAGAAAATGTGGTTGCAATCTTCCGGTACCAGACAAAGGGGGCAGATGCCATCCCTAGGGCCACTACGCTTGCGGACCTCCATGCCCGAAGGTAACCGGCCTCGAACCCACTACCACAGAAACATGCGGATTTTCAGGGGGAGTTTGATTTCCCAAAGCACGGAGTTCCGCCGGTCCCGGAGTGGGAACAATCGCCTGATGAAGGGATCTAGTTGAGAAACGGCCACTTGGCTCAAGATGCCAAGAGAGCGTATCCGGCTCTAGGGAGGTGGAGTGGTGTGCGATACATTCGACTAGTTCGTCCCATTGTGCGCGTTCCCCCACCCCGAAGGTACGGCAGAAGGCAATAACCCCCAAGTCCGCTAAGGCCACCGCCACCGATAGGAGTGGGCGGGTGCAAATCGAGAATAATGCAGAGAAGCGCTCCGCAAATGGGCGGGTCCCAGCCCACCTATCCAACCAAAATAGGGTACCAGATCCGGACCCCACTGTAATAGAGGTCCCAATTCGCAGAACAGGCATCAGACGGATCACCGACTGCCAGAATTGGGATCTCCCTGATCTAGAGGCAAAAGCCAGCAGTTGTCCACGAAGGTATTTGCGCGGATGATCTCTAGCCACAGACCGCCTCGGTCTAGATCCGCTAGTGCCATTTGGAGAAGAGGGCAATATTCATCCGCTTGGATGAGATGACCCCAAGACCACCCTGGTCTTTAGGCTTACAAATCTCGGGCTACTTCACCATGTGTTATTTCCGTTTATTGTTCTCGCCAGCCTAGAAGAACCGGGCTAGGAGTTTGGTTACTGCCTGATGGAGGGATATATGTAAACTATAGAATCCCATGATGTACATCATGAGGCTAATAAGGGAGTAGTTCATCACAATCACTCTAGCGGCCTTAGACAACCATCTCCCTTGCCAAGGCTCCATTCTAGGTTGGAGCCTCACAACTATAGGGCGAAAGTCTTTCTCCAGTAGACGGTTGTCACTAATCGGCATGCCAAGGTAGGTGGTCGGGATGCATGATGGCTTATGGCATCCTAACCCCGCGATCTGTGTGAAGAAGGCATGGAACCGATTCTCTGCTATTTTACAAAAAAGAGGTTTCCCCCTGCTTTGTGTTACAAAGCAACCACCGATACATCCAACGATAGGTGCTGGGGCCGCATCAAAAACAAGCCCAAAGAAAAAACAGAGAAAAAGGAAAAGAGAAACTAAAGCCAACAACGACAGATCAACGAATGAAGACGACCGGCGACCGCTGCACCCTCCAGAGAAGTACCACCACGCTCCCAGCACTCTGAAGCGCCGCGTACCAAGCAACACCTTCAAGAAGGAGACGACGACGACGCCGCTGTTGCCCGGACTAGTCCTAGTGTTTCTCCCGGTACGCGGGGGGCAGTGTGGGGAGGGTGTACCCGACGCCCTTCAAGAAGGTCCGGCGGCACCCTCAAGCGTTGCCGGGTCGGGGCCGGACGAGCCGCCAGAGATTTCTCCCAACCCAAACCCCCACCACCACCCCAGATGAATCATAGTGTACCGCCCATCACGCCGCCCACCAACATGTGCAACCACGGTCACCGAATCAACTTCGCCGTCTCACTGAGGTCACCGACACGAGACCTGGAGGGCGGGTGAAGAGCTAGAGGCCTCGGAGGCATCCGCAACATCGCCGACGTGAGGGGACAACCACCACCGCCGCCGCGGAGCCGACCGAACGCACGGACAAGGGGTCTGCCAGGCGCCGAGGCCCGGCCGGACCCCAAAAGGATCCGAACAGCCCCTGCCGTCACGCTGCAGCTCGCCGGCCGATGAAGCCGCCACCGCCCGCAGACCACCGCCTCCTCGCCACCAACCAGGGAGCAACGTCGCCGCGCACCGAGCCGCCGGCCCGCCCAAGCCCAGATGGAGCCCGAAAGGGCCCAGATCTGGGCCGCCCGAGCGCCGCCGGCCACCAGCACCGCCACGCCGTCCCGCGACCAACGGCCGCGCCGCCCAAGAACCCCGAGGCCCGCCACCGAGCCGCACCGCTGCTAGCCGAGATGCACCAGCGCCCTCAGGAGGCCCCCACGCCTCCCCAAGCGCGGGGGGGGGGGGGGGGGGGAGAATGGCCCGCCGCTGCCGGCGCTGCGCGGGGCAGGGCCCGGCGGACCTCACCGGCGGCGGCGGGGGAAGAAGGACGGGGAGGTGGGGCCGGAGGAGAGGCGGATCCCGGGGTCCGCCCGACGCCTAGGGGGCGCGAGTGGACAGGGAGGCAGAGGAGGGGGGAGGGGGAGGAGAGGCGCAACGCGCGCGGCCGGAGGCGGCGGGAGGGGAGGGCGACCAGCGGCGGCGGGGGGGGGGGGGGGGGGGGGGAGCAGGAGGAGGAACCCTAGACCCATCCAGGATAATGATTGGTCGATTCTCTGCTATTTGCGCCATGTGGACAATTCGGTTAGAAGCAACCGGCGTCTCACTCATGCTCTCCTAGTCTGGAAATTGAATGGTCTTAGAAGGCCCCTAGGGCAGTTGGTCAAAACTGTTTGAGGCAATTTTTTTGCATCTCTAGCTCTGGGTTGCTAGAGCTACATCGCACATAGATTGTCGCCCTCTCCTTTTGGGGTGTAACCCCCATCCATGTAAAAGTAAAACCCACCCCGTTCCACAGGAGCAGGCTGCTGCACAAGCTACTCCGACTCTCCCAGAGAGTCTAGTCTGTGTGTAAATCAGAAGTAGTACCTTCTGCCTTGGTCGGCGCCAGGTTATATAGCTTTTAGAGACTAGAGCCCACTAGTAGGAAACTCAAAAGTGATACTGATTATTTAATGCTTGTTCATGGTGTATTTCCCTAATCTTGGCATACATTTGTTGAAACAAAATTGCTGCTCTAGTCATCTCGTCCTTTACTCTTCATTATCTCTCTGCATACTTCAGAGTAACTGAGGCATTGATGAAAGAATTGGCAGAAACCTTACCTTTTTGCACCCATAAAAATCTCAATTGATTAAGCCTGCACTAATTATGATACGATGAGTAAAACTTCCAGACGGTCCGCCAAAATTAATAAGCTGCAGTCAACAGACGTATTATTTATAGGCCTAATCAGCGTGACGGCCGCCAGCTGATTCGCAGTGGCTGAGGCGGAAAGAGTGATGGCAGTCAGCCGAGAGGCAAAAGTCAACCAAGGAGCAGATGAATAGGATCAGGGAAGGCCGCGGGCAGTGGAGTGGCAAACACCGGCAGGGACCTCTATCATGTGGCGCATTGTGTGTCAGGGTCCAGATCGGAACAAGAGCTCGTGCGATTGTACAAGAAAGAGGGACGAGCCGCGCACAGGAGGGAGTTGCTCGGCTTGCGGTTTGTTTTCGCAGAACTCAAGCTTTGACAAATCCCAGTTTTGTGAGCTTTGAGGAGCTTGGACGAGCCAAGCCACGAGCCGGGTCGGCTAGGCATGTTTCCCTAGCAAGTGTTTAGCTTTCATTTTTCACAATGGGTACCAGTGATACTAGCCACATTTTCCCCGGTGCCTCTCAATCCGATTGTCATTCACCTAGTGTTACTAGGGTAACATATCTGACCTCATATGCCATAGGAGAAGAACAAAGGACGATGTAGATCATACCGTGGTGGCTAGGGTGCGAATGGTAACATGGATGCGTTGCAAGACATGTTGTATCTGGAGGGTTGTATAGAAAGAGCTAGGTCATGTGCTATCTACAGATCATGTACCCCGCAGTTTAGAGCCTTAATTTCCTGGCTTTTAGAGCACTCGACCACTTCATGTTGATGATACAATTGACTCGTTTACAAGCATTTGGATGCCCTCACACAAGAAAAAAAAAAACTCTCAGGTGCATGCAACACACACTGATGATGCTTCATTAGAACCCCACAACAAGCATGGTTACCCATCTCAAAATTGATGTCAACAATAGATGAGAGCTTCCTTGGAGCATCAAAGACCCTTCTGCTAATGAAAGCCCTCCCCCTCTGAAAAAAAAAACTCTACCTAGCTACGACAACCTTTTTAATCCTCTGGAACTCCCTTATTGCACCACTGTCAAAATAATTGCGTGGGAAAATTCAAAAAAAAAATTGTGTGAATGAATTTATGCACTTCTTTAGTTAAGATAAAATGTATACTTGTTGAGGGAAAGAATCTAGTTTAAGATGAAATTGACATCGGATATACGAGCTTTGATTAAGACTAGTAAACGGGTGGTTTACCTAATCAAGATGAAATTATTCATTGGACAATTATTGACCTGGAAAAAGAGTAATGTGTGTGTGTACTGCTAATTGATGCAGTGAGTAGATGTCCATGGTTGCACTGAATGTACTATACACATCCTCTCAATGAACAGCAAGTTTACTATATTGTTATCAGCCATTCATTGATACAGATGTCCACAATACACCTTACGCACCACTGCATTCATCAAGTTCATACCATCAGTACGCCTCATGCTTTTCATGAATTCAAATCGTAATTTCTTCACTTGGATGCTGCAGAACTGTGTGGTTACGATAGAATTGAGTATCATTTAGTTGAGAATTTAGACTGCCATGTTGATTTTAGAGCTAAGGTAGTGGTCATCAATCCATCCATGCCAACGAATCCAAGCACACGTCGTCTTCGATAATACTATATTCAACCTTATTTCTTCCATGCATGACAAGAAAATAACGCTTTATTCACCCTTATTTCGTCCTCAATCTTGTGGTGCTGCGTACTTACATGATGATTTTGCAGCTTAGCTTTTATGGGAAGGTACTATATTCCCCATAAGGACACTGCTGTCCATTGGAACTAGCGTAGTATTTGGTGGCACGGGAATCCCTCTCATGGCAGGTTAGGTCCTTGAACAACTCTTTGTCAAAGCATCCCAGTATCTCACCAACAAGCTCACATGTTGATATTAACAAGCGAGAACAATTGCTAGGGTATGTAGGTTATTCCCAATACCTCACAACCCTATATCATATGTGTCTATAGGACCCGTGTTAATTATGGGCCAGATTTTTGCAAAGGAAAAAATAGGGGTCAAATTAATCTCCATGTTTGCATTGCCACCATCGAAATAACTAGATGCGTGTAAGTGCAGAGATTATATATTCCTAAGAACTTCAGTTGATTGGATTCATTCTTATTTCTTACGTCCTTCCTAGTGTATTGAACGTGTTGGCCAATGCTATGGAAGATTTATAGCTCTAGTTAGGCACGGAGCCATGTACAGCTTTCGCATGTGATTGCCCTACCTCTTTGCCCGTGTTAATTGAAACTCGGGGCCAACTTTGGCTATTTATACTTCTACCGGGGCACGTATACCTATCCTACAAGCTAAGTAGGCATAACCGTTCTGACTTCAATATATTTATGCACATAAACACATCACTTTTACTAAGTCTCAACGGCCTACATGTCGGTTCTGTAGAACTTAAGTACCTAAATATTTAAACTAAAATCGCACTCTTTGAAGATGAGCAAGTTTTGTGAAATACAGGGCGTATTAGTTGGTAAGCTATGTTCCAAATGAGTGGGAGAATGTTTCACGAAGAGTTTTCATCCTCCCCTCTCCCACAATGAAATCCTAGGAGCTAGGCCAGGGGCGCTGATCTACCTCCTCCTTGACAAGATCACAGACCACCTCTCCCTCCTCCTGCCGCTTCAGCAACGAGAAGGGACGGGGACCCCGTTGTTCCACTCTGGTGGTGGCGGGGTGAGGTTATTAGTTCAAATTCGGGTCCCTAGTCATCATTGGTGAGGCGACGGTGTTTCCATCAGGATGAAATGAGTCCTTCCCGTCTCATCCTCGTTGCGATGGCGCTTCCTTGTATCATAGGAAGGCATGTGGAGGGAGTTGTGTCCCCAGATCTGGTTCTCTAGGTTGAAGTTTTCCTTCTGCAGGTTTGTCTCGGTGGCGTTGTCCTGCGTAGAAAGTGACGTGGTTGTGCTTCCTTTTTTCTCAAATAGAGGGAAAGGCCCTAGGCATCTGCATCACGGTGACCACACAGCCGTGTATTAAGAATTATTGATAATGCTGAACAAATCAATTTACAAATAGGAAAACGAAAAAAATAGGCTATCTACTTAGGACAAGCCTCGCCACAACATCCCCAAACCAAACCACCAAACCTACGACCACATATTAGCAGAGAGTAAGTGGCAAGAAACCACGATTTTGAAGGCTAGATTTGCAGAAAACACTACGTTACATTATTTTGACAGAAAGCACCACGTCTTGTGGCATCTTGTTCCAAATAACATTGATTGGCGGATTAGATCACTTTAATTATATTTTACGACAGGTGGGTCCAGATTTTGCCCACGTGGCGTAACGGCTCGGCCGAGACGGCGTCAGAGTCCACATGAGGCCCACCTATCAGTCGGATTCTTCTATTCATCTTTTTTCTCTCACAAGAAATTCCTCCTTGATCCCCTTTCTCATGGTGGAAGTAGGCATGCCGCCACCCACACCCGATCCCAACTGCCACCACATGGCCGGACGGCATCGTGACCGCCGGCGCCGACGACGAACCCAGCCCTCCCTCTAC
The DNA here is from genome assembly GCF_056163025.1 of Triticum urartu. Lineage (NCBI taxonomy): Eukaryota > Viridiplantae > Streptophyta > Magnoliopsida > Poales > Poaceae > Triticum > Triticum urartu. Next base: position 547,672,628 of record NC_141877.1, read on the forward strand.
TCCTCCCGGCCGCCTAGATCGACCATGTACGACATGCCATGGATGAGCGTCATGGACGCCGCTGCCATGGACGAGCACCAAGGACGCCGCCGCCTCGCTGTCGCGGCCACGCTACCCAAAACGATCATTCTTGAGTCCACCGATGGACCGGCGTCGCGCCAATCACTCTTCGCCACCTCCCAGCTCTAGATGGCACGCCCCAGCCTCGCCGCACGTCTACCTATGGCCCGGCATTGTGCCCCTTGCTTGTCGTCGCCTCCCAGACCCCGAAGACCGCCGCCACCGCCTCCCAGACCCCGACGACCTCCGTCGCCTCCTCCCGGACTCCGACGACCGCCGCCGCTACCACCTAGACCCCGACGACCACCGCCCCCGCCTCCTAGACCCCGATGGCGCACCCCTCGCCAGCGGTGAGACCCATTGTCGCATCGATGTTTTGTGCTCGCGTGCTTGGGTATGCTCCGGGTAGATGATTGCTTTTTATTTTCATCGAAGGGTGTTCCTTTAAAATTATAGGGACTTGTTTGTAAATCTAGACAAATTCACCATCTAACGCCGTCTCGTCCGAGCGGGTACGCCACATTGGCAAAATCTGGAACCATCTGTCATAAACATACATAAAGCGCTCTAATCCGTCAATCAGTGTTATTTGCAACAAGATTACATATAGGTGGTGCTTTCTTTCAAAATATATAATATAGTGTTTTCTACAAAACTAGCCTTCAAAATGGTGGTTTCTTGCAATTTACACTATTAGCACATAAATAGCGCAATGCTCCAAAACAATACCTTCAAGATGAAATCCTTGTTCAAGCGCTGTCGTTGGTTGGTCCAACTAGATGCCAGACCAACTTCTATCACCCGAAGCAAATCATTGAACCAACATCTTCAACAAGGTAACGATGCGTGGACGTCCATGCTGCCTAATCAAGCCAGCAGGCAAGAGCGTGCGTTTTCACCCAGAGAGAATACTCTGCGTTGTTTGCCTTCATCGTCAACCACTATAGCCTATAGGTATGCTCGGACAGAACTGATTGGCCAAAGAAGAATGTCGTTGGAAGATAAGGACAAATACAATAAGATGACATAAGCAATCTATAAGGATTAGAATATTATATCTTTGCTTAGTTAGCAGATAGAGAAGAGGAGAGAGAAGAGAAGCGGGCTCTTGGTTAGTAGCTGACTCTAGCACAAGCTCTAAGAGGCTTTGTGAGGTTGTAAGTTGCACCAATTACTAATAAAGTAGTATACATATAAAACTTACTATTGTACACGTCAGCTACAAGATTGGCTCTATATGACATAACAACTCCTTATAGTCAATTGTTGGTTGTATTATTAACCATGCTCTAGGACGTCGTCACGTGACTCCTAAGCACTTCTGCACTGCCTCCTACCGATGGTTGTTGTACGCGCCATGACCACACCTATTAGCCTTCATTGCCAGATGTGATCGAGATAGAACCAATTTTGCCGGTACCAGTGAGGCAACGGAGAGCCGTTCCTCGTACACCCTCCAACAATACCAGTCAACGCTAATGTTTTAAATAGCGGGTTATGGAAAATAGTAGAGGGCCTCCAAATCAGTTATAACGGAGCTATAGCGGGCTATAAAGGGCAATTTATGAAGACGACCATTTAGCGGCACCCTGCTGAAAAGACTATAGCTGGCTATTTAAAGCTATGGTAAACGCCGAGTGCATCATACCCGATCACCTCAATATGGCAAAGTTCGCCGCCATTGAGTTGCGCTTGCCCGCACTGCCGCACATCTGCGCACAAGCCACCACACTGGTGAGACACCCGCCGATGGTACTCGGATTTCACCCAGAGACGCCGAGGGGCCGAATGCCGAGGTCGATCCTGACCTGACGACTCCATGCAGGTCCACTCTACACCTTCCCCGAGTATCGTCCGCGTAGGGCGCTGGTCGTGCCTGCATAGGAAATCCACCTCCGCACACAAGGAACAGACACTAAGATATCTCCCTGAGAAGGAACGACTGGTCATTTGGGGTGCCAGATTCGTGCATCCACCCAGGTCGCCTCGTGACCACATCCGGATTGCCCGACCTATGCCTCGGCTTGTCCGAGGAGCACTGGGTGAGCTGCCGCCACCACCACAATCGTCGGTGTAAATAGGGACAATAAGTGCGAGTTCACAGCTGACACTGGTGCCAGTGAGACGGACCGTGCCAGACTAGCTATGGAGGAGACCTTGTGCCCAGTTGGTTCTGCGCCTGGCCGTCGGGTGGCTAACTACAGGAAGAGCTGGCTTTTCCATGGATGTAGACCTCGATGCCTCCTGCACCTGAGGTTGCTCTAATACCTTGGCTTGGCCAGCAAGTAGTTGTAGAGGTATGCAAGGGGAGCAGAGCAGAGAAGGAAGGAAGAGGGCATGAGCACCAGGGGCGTGGGGGCTCGCCACTCTACTATGTGGGATCGTGGCAGAGAGGGAATTTTAGGATCACCTGTTTTCATCATACCCCATTAAGCGGTGTGTCTAGGTCCTCCATTCCTAGTTCTAACTTACGTAGGTTAGCCAACTTCGGCCACATCTGGGAGCCTGTGTGATTTTGCATTTCCTGATTCTGTCTAGCTCGGCCTAGGACGTTCACTAGTAGAAAAGGTTACAAACCGGCACTAATGTGATCATTAGTGCCGGTTCCAACGGTTAGGGGGCGGACCTCATTAGTACCGGTTCGTGCCACGAATCGGTACTAAAGAGGCTGTGGCAGGCTGTGGTTAAGCTGGGGCTCCACCAACACCTTTAGTACCGGTTCATGTCACAAACCGGTACTAGAGATTTCTAGTTGATTCATTCTGCAGCGGTAGTTTAGTCCCACCTCACTCCGCTAACAGAGTTTTTATCAACTTAAATATGTTACTTCTCAAACTATAACAACCACTTGGTCTTAATTAAACTCTATGTGTAGAATTTGTGGTCACAATATGAGTCTTCACCAGTTTCTAAATCGATGAGTACTCATATTGACAATTCAGATTATACACAAAAAGATCATTGATGATCAATGCACTTTTATGTATTTTTCTGTAGCAGTAGCGCGTTTTGGCTGAAAGGCGGTACTGATCAATGTATTTTTTATGTATATTTTTACATGTTTACACAATCTCTCTTTCAAAGTATCAGGGTTTTGAAGTATCAGGGTTTATAAGCCCTGAGTGCAGAGACGATGAAGGAGAGGCGCAATGCTCACCTGCATGTTGCTTACCTTCAGTATGCACGATTCAAGGCCACATCATCAATTTTCTACCCTTTCTGGCATCAATTGCTATTTTTCATTCATTTACTGATTTTTTAAGAGTTAAATGATCGTAAAATCAAAAAGCACTACAAAATGAACTCTGAAAACGTTGAAACTTGGCATGATATCATTATTTCAACCACATAGCATTTGCGAAAAAGTAGAAAGGGTTACGGCAAAAACTGGATGCACTTCGTGTACAAACTGGACAATCTCTTTCGAAGTATCAGGGTTTCACACGAAAAAACTCATCTGTTACACCGGCACTTCATTTTTTTAAACTTATTACAACTCCGGACTTTTTTTGCGTTCAGTATACACGATTCAAGGCCACGTCATCAACTTTCAACCCTTTCTCACATCATTTGCTATTTTTCATTTATTTACTGATTTGTTTTGAGAGCTAAATGACCGTGAAATTGAAAAGCACTACAAAATGAACTCCGAAAAGGTTGAAACTTGGCATGGTATCATCATTTTACCCACGTAACATGTGCAAAAAAGTAAAGAGGGTTACGGCAAAAATTGGATGCACTTCGTGTACAAACTGGACAATCTCTTTCGAAGTATCAGGGTTTGGGACGAAAAAACTCATCTGTTACACCGCACTTTATTTTTTAAAACTTATTACAACTCCGGACTTTTTTTGCGTTCAGTATCCACGATTTAAGGCCACGTCATCAACTTTCAACCCTTTCTGGCATCATTTGCTATTTTTCATTGATTTACTGATTTGTTTTGAGAGCTAAATGACTGTGAAATTGAAAAGGCACTACAAAATGAACTCTGAAAAGGTTGAAACTTGGCATGGTATCATCATTTCACCCACATAGTATGTGCAAAAAAGTAGAGAGGGTTACGGCAAAAAGTGGATGCACTTCGTCTACAAACTGTACAATCTCTGTCGAAGTATGAGGGGTTCAGACGAAAAAACTCATCTGTTACACCGGCAATTCATTTTTGTAAACTTATTACAACTCCAGACTTTTTTACGTTCAGTATGCATGATTCAAGGCCACGCCATCAACTTTCAACCCTTTCTGGCATCATTTGCTATTTTTCATTCATTTACTGATTTGTTTTGAAAGCTAAATGACCGTGAAATTGAAAAATCACTACCAAATGAACTCTGAAAAGGTTAAAACTTGACATGATATCATCATTTCACCCACATAGCATCTGAAAAAAAGTAGACAGGGTAACGGCAAAAACTGGATGCACTTCGTGTACAAACTGGACAATCTTTTTCGAAGTATCAGGGGTTGAGACGAAAAAACTCATCTGTTACTCCAGCACTTCCTTTTTTAAACTTATTACAACTCCAGACATATTACCAATTTAAATATAATGATAAAACACACTACTATTAAATATAAGAAAAAAGAATCACTGAAAAATCTATTTTTAAAGTTAAGTTATTGACAAAGTAGTGATTCACACAAATTTTAAATAATTCAAATTTAAACTATTCAAATTTGAAAACTGCTAGTACTAACAGAAAGTTTGTAATTTTTTATACCTAAAGCAAAAATATTCATAAAGAAACTCTAAAAAACTACTCATAAATAAATAAATAACTATATAAAAATATATTTCGGCGCTGTCCAGTGGGCCTGCTCGGTCTTGGGCGTGCATATGCAGGCCCATAAGGCAGCGCGACAAAGTTAGGCCCAGAAGCCTGCTTTAGAGAGGAGCTCGAAGAAGCAGCCGCGGCAGGGTTTTTAAACCAGTGCGGCTGCCCTTCGCTCGGCAAGATGAGACTAAGATTTATGCACCGCGGGATGGAAGCACGCCACCTTTAGTATCGGTTCGTGGCTTCAACCGGTACTAAGGGAGTACAGGTTGGAGCCACCACCCGGTACTAAAGGCCTACCCTTCCCGCCGCTTCGCTTGACCAAAATTGACCTTTAGTACCGGTTGGTGGCTCCAACCGGTAATAAAAGCCTCTCCTATATAAACAGCACTTACGAAAATTTTGTTAGTTTCATCTTCTTCGTCGCGCGCCCGTCCTCATCCCCGTCCCCGTCGCCTGCGCCCCATCGCCGTCGCTGTCGCCGCCCCCATCGGGCGCGCCCGTCCCCGCCCTCGTCGCAGCGCGCGCCCGTCCCCATCGTACGTCATCGCTCGCGCCGCCAGTGGCCCCTACGTCACTGCCCCGGCCCGTCCCCGTCGACGTCGCCGCCCCCCGTCGCCCCGCTGTAAGAGCCGCCCGCGCGCCGGCCTGCGTCGCGCCATGGCCGGCGGCCTCACACACACACGCACACACAATACACACACACACACACACAAAACAGAGACATATTTTTATACAAGATGTTAGATGAATTAGTTAGATATATAGAAATATATGTTAGATAGTAATGTCAAATGTTAGTTGAATTAGTTAGCTAGATATACAGAAATATATGTTAGGTACTAATTAATATCAAATGTTAGACGAATTAGCTAGATATTAAAGTTAGTTAGTTAGTTTTTTATATTTTTAGTTTATATATATAAATGTTCGATATATTAATGTCAAATGTTAGATGAATTAGATGAATTCGCTAGATATTAATGTTCCATGAGTTAGTTTTTTATATTTTTAGTTTATATAAATGTTAAATTAATGTCAATTGTTAGATGATTATATATATATATATGAATGTTATATATATATATATAATGTCAAATGTAAGATGAATTAATTAGATAGAAATATATGTTAGATATTAATGTCAAATATTAAATGAATTAGATAATTAGCTAGATATTAATGTTAGGTGAGTTAGTTTTTTATATTTTTAGTTTTATTCTTTTAGTAAATATTTATCAATTAATGTTTCATCTATGAACATAAGAAATGTCGTCTAACGATGAAAACGATTTCATTATGTGTGAATACTGCGAAGACGAGCGCGGCCTATGCGACAGAAATTTCCTAGTTGATGATAGGCGCTTCAGCATCAAGCTGGATGAGACCTTGGAAGTAGATACAGTAAGTCACAACGACAAGTCTTTTTTCGTAATTAAGCATGAGTTATGCTTCATTTGCTTCAACTTATAATTTTAAATTTTCACTATTCTACTAGCGTATCCCCTGCAATGCAAGAATTTTTGTCTTGGATAAGATAGGTTTCAGTCCTAACAAAATTATGAAGGTAAAGAGAGTTTACTTGAAGACCGAGAATGGTTATACCTTCGACGTCAAATTATACAATGCAGACACCTACACCTATTTTGAATGCAAAAATTGACAAGCACTATGCAATGCTTATGCATTTGAGCCTGATATGTTTATCACTTTTGATATTCGTGCAGAAGATGATATTGAAGGTAATAGAGACATTTGGGTCGATGTGCAGACACCTCCAGTTCTACCATTATGTGAGTTTCTCAACCATATTTATGTCTTCGATATTGTTTATTCAAAAATCATTGACAACTAATTTCAATTCAAGCAAACATGTTCAGCGCTTGGTAGACAGGACCGTCCACTGTCCCAGGGCTGAATTAAACTGCGAGGAGATAAGTCATTATGTTTCATGGCTTGAGGACTCTTGATGCTACCAAAATAAATTATTTTCCTGAATTTGAAAATCTTAGTACTCAAAACATGCGACCAATAGTGATCGTATTGAACTACGGTCACATCTATTTAGGAAAAATGGTAATATTTTTACTATTTGTCCTCGGTGCATCTTTTGCATACATTATTTTTCAAGCTAAACTTCATCGTTAAGTATGTTACTATACGATGTTCTTCAATAGGGACTCCCGATGACAGTTTTGCCTCAGTGGATCGGTACTAAAGGTCGCATGTCAATGGTTAGTTTACGGCCAAGACATCCTACATTGCACATGAGTTCATTCAGGATTTATACAACCGAGGAATGGTTAATAGTGAAAGACTAGAGCAAAATTTTGAACGATCACAGAGAAGTACTAGGGGGCAGCAATCAGAAGCGCAGCCCACGATTAGGAGACAGGTTCATCTACATGCTCCAATATGATGAATCAGAAGAGCTATACACACTATTAGAAAACAGGCTATGGTCCAGGCCGGCTCAGCCCATTAGTCCCGATTCAGTGTAGAACCGGGACCAATGCTGTTTTTTCTGGCTGAGGGGGAGAGGGCTTTGTGGTGCTCTAGCTCACCTCCTATGCACATGAGGTGTTCGATGGAATGCCCGAGCCACACTACTTAAGCTTTCCCCTCTCGAAGCTCGACCTCCAAGCTCCATTTTCCTCGAGATTTGTACACTTATATTAATTTGGACACTTAATTATATATAATGCACGCAGATGAACCGGCAATGGATGTACGGTGACAGACACACCCGCGAGTACATTAAGGGCGTGCATGAGTTTCTCGATGCGGCTGAGGCAAACAAGCAGAATGGTTTTATGTGTTGTCCATGCACTGAATGTGGGAATACGAGGTCTTACTCTAACCGGAAAATCCTTCACTCCCACCTGCTTTACATGGGTTTCATGCCACACTATAATGTTTGGACGAGGCATGGAGAAATAGGGGTTATGATGGAAGACGGCGAAGAAGAAGAGTACGATGACAACTATGTGCCCCCTGAATACGGTGATGCTGCAACGGGGGGAGCTGGTGAAGATCAAGAGGAACCAGACGATGTGCCCAATGATGCTGCCACGGGTGAAGCTGCTGAAGATCAAGAGGAACCAGACGATGTGCCCGATGATGATGATCTCCGCCGGGTCATTGTCGATTCAAGGACGCAATGCATTAGTCAAAAGGAGAAGCTGAAGTTCGATCGCATGTTAGAGGATCACAACAAAGGGTTATACCCCAATTGCGAAGATGGCAACACAAAGCTCGGTACCGTACTGGAATTGCTGCAGTGGAAGGCAGAGAATGCTGTGGCTGACAAAGGATTTGAGAAGCTACTGAAAATACTGAAGAAGAAGCTTCCAAAGGATAACGAATTGCCCGACAGTACATACGCAGCAAAGAAGGTCGTATGCCCTCTAGGATTGGAGGTGGAGAAGATACATGCATGCCCTAATGACTGCATCCTCTACCGCGGTGCATACAAGGATCTGAACGCATGCCCGGTATGCGGTGCGTTGCGGTATAAGATCAGACGAGATGACCCTAGTGATGTTGACGGCGAGCCCCTCAGGAAGAGGGTTCCTGCGAAGGTGATGTGGTATGCTCCTATAATACCACGGTTGAAACGTCTGTTCAGAAACGAAGAGCATGCCAAGTTGATGCGATGGCACAGTGAGAACCGAAAGAAAGATGGGAAGTTGAGAGCACCCGCTGACGGGTCGCAGTGGAGAAAAATCGAGAGAAAGTACTGGGATGAGTTTGCAAAGGACCCAAGGAATGTATGGTTTGCTTTAAGCGCGGATGGCATTAATCCTTTCGGGGAGCAGAGCAGCAATCACAGCACCTGGCCCGTGACTCTATGTATGTATAACCTTCCTCCTTGGATGTGCATGAAGCGGAAGTTCATTATGATGCCAGTTCTCATCCAAGGCCCTAAGCAACCCGGCAACGAAATTGATGTGTACCTAAGGCCATTAGTTGAAGAACTTTTACAGCTGTGGAATGGAAACGGTGTACGTACGTGGGATGAGCACAGACATGAGGAATTTAACCTAAAGGCGTTGCTGTTCGTGACCATCAACGATTGGCCCGCTCTCAGTAACCTTTCAGGACAGACAAACAAAGGATACCACGCATGCACGCACTGTTTAGATGACACTGAAAGTGTATACCTGGACAAATGCAGGAAGAATGTGTACCTGGGCCATCGTCGATTTCTTCCGACCAACCATCAATGTCGAAAGAAAGGCAAGCATTTCATAGGCGAGGCAGATCACCGGAAGAAGCCTGCCATGCGCACCGGTGATCACGTGCTTGCTATGGTCAATGATTTACACTACGTAATCTTTGGAAAGGGTCCCGGTGGACTAGCTGTTCCGAATGATGCTGAGGGACACGCATCCATGTGGAAGAAGAAATCTATATTTTGGGACCTACCCTACTGGAAAGACCTAGAGGTCCGCTCCTCAATCGACGTGATGCACGTGACGAAGAACCTTTGCGTGAACCTGTTAGGCTTCTTGGGCGTGTATGGGAAGACAAAAGATACACCTGAGGCACGAGAGGACCTGCAACGTTTGCACGAAAAAGACAGCATGCCTCCGAAGCAGTATAAAGGTCCTGCTAGCTACGCTCTTACGAAAGAAGAGAAAGAAATCTTCTTTGAATGCCTGCTCAGTATGAAGGTCATGACTGGCTTCTCGTCGAATATAAAGGGAATAATAAACATGCCAGAGAAAAAGTTTCAGAACCTAAAGTCTCATGACTGCCACGTGATTATGACGCAACGTCCGATTAGCCATTGTGAAGCTATGTGCATTCCTCAATGCAATTTCTCAGAAGGTGATCGATCCAGAAATCGTACCAAGGCTAAGGAGTGATGTGGCGCAATGTCTTGTCAGTTTCGAGCTGGTGTTCCCACCATCCTTCTTCAATATCATGACGCACGTCCTAGTTCATCTAGTCGACGAGATTGTCATCCTGGGGCCCGTATTTCTACACAATATGTTCCCTTTTGAGAGGTTCATGGGAGTCCTAAAGAAATATGTCCGTAACCGCGCTAGGCCAGAAGGAAGCATCTCCATGGGCCATCAAACAGAGGATGTTATCGGGTTTTGTGTTGACTTCATTCCTGGCCTTAACAAGATAGGTCTCCCTAAATCGCGGTATGAGGGGAGACTGACTGGAAAAGGCACTCTTGGAAGAGACTCAATAATATGCAGGGACGGATATTCTTGGTCTCAAGAACACTACACAGTTCTACAGAACTCTACCTTGGTAACCCCGTATGTCGATGAACACAAGAACAGTCTGCGCTCCAAACACCCGGAGCAGTGCGACGACTGGATTACATGTGAACACATCAGGCTTTCAGCAGTTGGTTGGAAACACGTCTCAGAGGTGACAACATTGTTTGTGATGAGTTGTACTTGTTGTCCAGGGGACCATCTTTGACTGTATTGACTTACAAAGGATATGAGATAAATGAGAATACATTTTACACGATCGCCCAAGATCAAAAGAGCACCAACCAAAACAGCGGTGTCCGCTTTGATGCAGCAACCGAGAGCGGAAAGGACACATATTATGGTTACATAGTGGACATATGGGAACTTGACTACGGACCTGATTTTAAGGTCCCTTTGTTTAAGTGCAAATGGGTCAATCTGTTAGGCGGCGGGGTACAGGTAGACCCACAGTACGGAATGACAACAGTGGATCTGAAAAATCTTGGGTACACTGACGAACCGTTCGTCCTAGCCAATGATGTGGCACAGGTTATCTATGTGAAGGACATGTCTACCAAACCGAGAAAAAAAAAGATAAGGAAGCGAATACATCATACGATGAGCCAAAGCGCCACATAGTTCTTTTAGGAAAAAGGGACATCCTGGGAGTGGACGGCAAGACAGACATGTCTGAAGATTATGAAAAGTTTCATGAAATTACTCCCTTCAATGTCAAGGCTGACCCAAGCATCCTGATAAACAATGAAGATTATCCATGGTTACGGCGCAATAAGCAAATGACACAAGCGAAGAAAAAGTAAAGAATTTCTCCCGCAACTATTATGATGATACCATGCCAAATTTGTAACAGACGAACATGCTACCATTGTCTGTTTTGTACATGCACATGCTATGTGGGTGAAATTATGATACCATCCCAACTTTCAACTTTTTCAGAGTTCATTTGAAATGCTTTCATGTCTTATGGTTTGAAACTTTGATACTTCGAAAGTGATTGTCCATTTTGTACACGAAGTGCATCAAATTTTTGTCGTAACCCTCTCTACTTTTTGGAACATGCTCTGTGGGTGAAATGATGATACCATGCCAACTTTCAACCTTTTCAGAGTTCATTTTGAAATGCTTTCCAATTTCCGAGTCATTTAGCTCAAAGAATGAATTAATAGCAAACATAATGAACTACAAAACTTTTATGAAAATAAAAACAATCAATTAAAATATTATGTTATGATCAACTAAAATAAAACTATAATATTCTTCAATAGAAAAAAGAATTTTTATAGTATTTAATTTTTGTGACCTAAAATCAAACTATAAGTATTTAATTGTAAGTATAAATAAAAAATAAATAGCAAAGAAGAAAAAAAATTATATTTTTATAGTAAAGTTATTCATAAACTAGTGATTCACACAAATTTTTAAAAATTCAAATTTAAACTATTCAAAATTTAAAACTAATGGCACTAACAGAAAGTTTATAATTTTTGTGACCTAAAATAAAAAAGAAATCACTAAAAAACTGTAAGTATTTAGTTGTAAGTATAAATAAAAAATAAATAGAAAAAAATTCTATTTTTCTAGTAAAGTTATTCATAAACTAGTGATTCACACAAATTTTTAAAAATTCAAATTTAAACTATTCAAAATTTAAAACTAATGGCACTAACAGAAAGTTTATAATTTTTGTGACCTAAAAGGAAAAAAGAAATCACTATAAAACTGTAAGTATTTAGTTGTAAGTAGAAATAAAAAAATAAAAAACCAAAAAAATGTAGAAATAAAAAAGAAAAAACCAAAAAAAATGCCTCCTACTGGGCCTCCACGGCCTGAATACGACTAGAAACCCTACATGGGCCAGGATTCAGGCCCGCAGTAGGCCCAATAGGCCCACAGGCAGTAGCAAGTTTAGGCTCGAAAGCCTGCATTAGAGAGGAGCTCGAATGGGGAGGCACACCCGCGCTTATAAACCAGTGCCGGCGCCCTTCAGCTAGCGATGTGGGACTAAACTTTTGGGCGCGGGGCAGCAAAGGCCATTGGTCCCGCTTGGTAGCACCAACCGGGACTAAAGGGGGCATTGGTCCTGGTTCGTGGCATCAACCGGGACCAATGCCACCCTTTAGTCCCGGTTGGTGCCACCAACCGGGACCAAAGGCCGCGCTTCCCGCCCTTTCGGCTGCTGAAAATTGGCCTTTGGTCCCGGTTCGTGGCTCCAACCGGGACTAAAGGGTGGCATTGGTCCCGGTTGATGCCACGAACCGGGACCATTGCTCTGGCTATATAAGCCAACACTTGTGAAATTTTGGCCAACCGCTCCCAATCGCCCCCAGGCCGTTCGTCGTCGTCGTCGCCGCCCCGAGCCCGTCGTCGCCCCGCGCCGTCGCCCCGCGCCCGCCGCGCGCCGCCCCAAGCCCGTCGTCGCCCCGCGGCGCCCCTTCCCTGACCCCATCGCCGTCGCCGTCGCCCCGCGCCCGCCGCCGTCGCCCCGCCCCGTCCCCAAGCCCGTCGTCGCCCCGCCCCGTCCCCGAGCCTGCCCCGCCCCGTCCCCGAGCCCGTCTTCGCCCCGCCCCGTCCCCGAGCCCGCCCCGCCGCGCGCCCGCCGCGCGCCGCCCCTTCCCTGACCCCATCGCCGTCGCCGCGCGCGCCGCCCCTTCCCCAACCCCGTCGCCGTCGCCCCGACCACACGCCGCCACTTCTGGTCCAGCCGCCGGCGCCCTTTTTATCACTGATTTTAGGTTGATGATATGATGATGTTGATGATGTTTTTTTTTCTGTTGATGATATGATGATGTTTTTTTTTCTGTTGATGATATGATGATGTTTTTTTTCATATATGCATTTTTTCATATATGTACTAATTTTTTAAGTTGTTAGTAGATATCGATTTTAGGTTAGTGCATTTTATCACTGATTTTAGGTTAGTTGATCGATTTAGTGCATTTTATGTTTGTTGCATTTTAGGTTAGTGCATTTTATGTTAGTGGAGAGGAAGAAGGAGAAGACGAGGAGAGGAAGAAAAGGAAGAGGAGAAGAAGAAAAAATAGAAAATTTCTATTTTTTCTTCTTCTCCTCTATTCCTTTCTTCTTCTCCTCTTTTTTTTCTTCTTTTTTTTCTTCGATCTTCTCCCCCTCCCGATAGGAAAGTTTTATATAGAAAGTTACAATTTTAGAAGAGTTTTATATATGCAAAAGTTACAATTTTAGAAAAAGAAGGATAGGAAAGAAGAAAATAAGAAGAGGAAAGAAAGAAGAAGATGAGAGGAAAAGAAGAGGAGAAATAAATAAGAAGAAGAAAAAAGAAGAAAAAGAAGAGGAGAAGAAGAAAGGAATGGTGGAGAAGAAGAGAATCTCTTCTTCTCCACCATTCCTTTCTTCTTCTCCTCTTTTTTTTTCTTCTTTTTTTTCTTCGACACGTGGGGGGGGGGGGTCAAGAACGCCGGACATTCATGAGAGAGGCGAGGAAGAAGGGGAAGAAGAGGGAGAAGAAGAGGAGAGGAAGAAGAGGAAGTCTTCTCCTCTATTCTTTCTTCTCTTTTTTTCTTCTTCTTCCTCTTTATTTTATCGGGAACGAGGGTCGTCGAGAGGTCGAGGAGCGGTAGAGGAGAAACCCTAAATAGAAAGTATCGTTGGTGTGAGATACATGTACCGTCGGTGTCGGACACTACACCCACATCCCACAAGTGGCGCGGGCTTCGACGCCCACGTCACTTGTGGGACGTGGATGTAGTGTCCGACACCGAAGGCCACATGTATCTCACACCCACGATACTTGCTAGCTATTTAGGGTTTCCTCTACCAAAAAGAAGAGGAGAAATAAATAAGAAGAAGAAAAAGAAGAGGAGAAGAAGAAAGGAATAGTGGAGAATAAGAGAAAATAGAATATATTCTATTTTCTCTTTTCTCCACTATTCCTTTCTTCTTCTCCTCTTTTTTTTTCTTCTTTTCTTCTTCTTCTTCTTCTTCTTCTTCTTATTCTTATTAGCCGGAAGTAGAGAGAGGTTTCCTAGTGTTAAAGTATTGAAGAAATCCATGCCTTCATCATTAGCCGGAACTAACCAGGGCATGTTGGTACGAAGTTCTGCAAAGTTATTCTGGAATGGAGTCTCGGATAGAATAATCCGCCTTTTGGTACGAATTCAGCAAAGGCCTTCCAAATAGCGATATTCGGAAGGCTCTTGCTGAACTTTGTACCAAAAAGCGAATTATCCTATCTGGGACTCCGTTCCAGAACAACTTTGAAGAGCTTCGTACCATCATGCACATGTTACTTTCGCCTAATGATGAAGACATGGTTTTGTTGAATCCCTTGACACTAGGCAACCTCCCGACCCCTCGGCGATCCTATCGAACATGAGAGGAAGAAGAGGATAAAAAAAGAAGAGGAAGAAGAAAAAAAAGAGGAGAAGAAAGAATAGAGGAGATCTTCTCCTCTATTCTTTCTTCTCCTCTTATTTTTCTTCTTCTTCCTCTTTTTTTATCGGGAACGCGGGTCGTCGAGGGACATAGATGTAGTGTCGTCGTTGTCGATATATACCCCCTCCCGATAGCTTACTATGATTAGGTAGCTAGTTCTACGTTTGGCACTAATATATCCATCTGTCATGTTTGAATAATAATTGCCATGTTGTAAATATTTGTAGAAACTATGGACACCGCCCTAGACGAAGCAAAAAAAGAAGCGTTGTTGAGGGACATAATCGCAGAAGGAAGTGATGCCATCTCGTTGTTTCTCAACGAAACCGATGGTCTGGAAGGACAGGGTGAACAAGCTGGCTACGGTGACCTAATGCCGGTGCAAGAAGAAGAACATGAGGACGGCTCCGGTGACCCAATGCCGGTGCAAGAAGGAGACCGTGATGACGGCTCCGGTGACCGAACCGAGTCCGGCCAGGTATATATATTAGTTAAGCCTATGCTGACTAGCTGATTGATGCATTCATTGTTTTGGTATGTACACATATTAATTAAGTCTTTGTTCTTTTTTCTAGCCCTCCGAATCGAGCACAACTTCGGTAAAGAGACGAGGCCCGAAGAAAAAGTTGAGCTCGGATGAAAAGTTTGAGATCATAGCAATCGCGCCCGACGGCCAACCTATTGAACCCCTCCGGACAAAGAGCGCATTTGTTGCTCAGTGCGGGGTTCTGGTTAGGGACAAGATCCCGATAAGCATCCAGCAATGGTTTAAGCCGGCTACAGAAGACCCTGAGGTGTCTTATGTCAATGATATGCAGAAAAATGATCTTTAGACTGAGCTGAAGTCAAATTTCACCCTACCGCCTGAGGATAATCCAGAGAACCCAGTTAAAGAGAAATTAATCAAGTCTTTTGCTCTGAAGAGGATGGCAGAACTATTCAGGAGGTGGAAGAAAGAGCTGAATAAGTTTGTCGAAAATAAGGAGACACCAGAATTCAAGGGCAGATATGAGAAGATCAGAGATCACTGGCCCGCATTTGTGGCCCACAAGACATCAGAAAAGAGTAAGAAGATGTCGGCGACAAACAAGCAAAATGCTGCGAAGAAGAAGCTTCACCATCGCACGGGGTCAGGTGGCTACCTCGTAGCCCGGCCTAAGTGGTCCAAGACTGAGAATGATCTGGTTCATAAAGGGATCGAACCAGAGACAATTAACTGGCCAGACCGTTGCCGGACTTGGTTCTTCGGGGCTGGCGGAACACTGGACCCTGTAACAGGGAAGTGCATTTGGACGAACGATCAAATGGACATACCAGTCAGTAAGCTTAAGCAGTATATCAAAGCAGCACAGGAAGGGACGTTCTTTCCAAACAGAGAGAACGACGAGCTCACAATGGCCCTCGGGAATCCTGAGCACCCTGGACGGACACGAGGCACGCCAGGCTCCATTCCGTGGATGGTTGGGTTTCCGGACGCAGGCGGTTACAAATCCCATGAGAGGAGGAAAAAAGTGCAGCAGACCCAAATACAGGCATTGCAAGCAAGGGTAGACGCGATAGAGGAACGAGAGCAAATCGCAGCAAACGTACTGCCGAAGACTCCCCCGAAGCTACCCTGCCATCTCAGCGCAGAAGCAGCGTGGCTTCCACCGAGCAGCTTCAGCTGGAGCATGCCTTGACGGCTCCTGCCAGCTATCCCGTGGATGCTATAACGGAGTCTCAAAATTGCCACCTTATGACGCAATGGATGAATTTGAAGGTCAAGGCGGCTGTTGACTCTGTTTATCCTACTGAACCCGGCGCAACTTTTCACTGCCGGCCGATTCCAGAAGGATATGCTAGGGTGATGGTGGATGAGATAACGGAGGGATTTGAGGACCTCCAGCTTGACCACCCTACCGGTGAAGGGGAGACTCGGCTGGGGTCTGCTCTGAAGACTCCATGCCTATGGCGGAAGGAGCTCATCAACCTTCCGAACTGGACGCCACCGCCTCCTCCTCCTCCTCCGGCGAGTCAGGGCACTCCTCCTCCACCGCCTCCTCCTCCGGCGAGTGACGATCAGGGCCCTCGGCCGACTCCTTCTCCGGCGCGTGGCGGCACTCCGCCTCCTTCTCCGCCTGCGCCGACGCGCCCGAGCAGCCAGCCTCCTCCTTCTCCGCCTCGTCAGCAAGGGCAGAAGAGACCTGCCGCCGCTCCAGCTGCTCCGGCGCATCGTAGTCCTTCTCCTCCGCCGCTTAAGCAAGTAAAGAAGACAACCACTCCGTCTGCTCGGTCGGCGTCTAGCAGTACAACCAGAGGCGGGAGGACATACAGATTCGGTCCTTCTCTGAACACTCCAGAGAAGTTACCATATGAGAGGACCCTGGAGGAGAACGCCGAGATCGCGCGAGAAGAAGTGAGGAACTTCTTTGAAGGGGTGAAAGCAAAGAAACATCCACCTCCAGAGGAGAAGGTAGATCGGGTGAAAGTGAAGCGCACTCTGGCTGCCCTGACAAAACCACCGAAGTCTGATCCGCCGAAAGGAAACTATGACCGCATTATTGGAAAGGAATTTGCCGAAGCGGAGCGGTCGGGAAGTACTGTCAGTGATCAAAGGCTGAAAGAACGACGAGCTAGGAAACAAATTGCCCAGCTCGGCGAACAAGCGAAGCAATCGTGCCCTCCGCTCAAGGTGCCTAGCCACAACGTCGATAATGATCCGAGGATGGTGCCCGGTTATAGCAATCTTGCAGATTACCTGCCTGACGAAGTACATTATGAACCCATGGAGGTGCAGATACAAAGATACGAGTACGAGAAGCCTCTCGTCAAAGATGAAAGATCTCTATCAACGATGATGCGAAGATTGCATGATTGGTACTTGAAAATCTGCAGAGACTCTGGGGGGGAGTACTTTGTATGCGAGAGTTAAACCGGAGCATGACCTCGTTGAAATTGATCTGTTGCCTGTTCCATTTGAGGAGTTCTATCAGTTTTTCAATCAATTGGCCCTCGATAAAATAACGGTCGCCTGCTACTGTCTGTAAGTAGTACTACTTCTGTCATTAAGTTTCTCTATATAGCTTAGCTCTTTCATTGCATGTATTTATAATCATCCTCACTATATTATGCAGATTGAAGATCGCCGAATTGAAGAAAAGACAAGTCGGTGATATTGGGTTCATTAACACATATCTCATAGATGCAACTGAGGTTAAACTTCATGCCGCAGCTACCGAGGCCAACTTGCTACGATCGTTCGTAATAAATCAAAACAAAGATATAATACTCTTTCCTTACAACTTCAGGTGAGTGTTACTGTCTTGTGCGTATTCGGTTTCCCTTATATATTAGTCAAGGTTATAGTAATGTAATTGATGAGTTATGCATGTGTGTGCAATTACCACTATATTCTCCTAGAGATTAAGCTTGAGCAGGGAGTAGTAACCGTCTTGGACTCTAAACGAAAAGATCCCAAGGAGTATGCGGACATGACTGAAATCCTCAAGAAGTAAGTTAAATCGATCATTATCCACCATATCAGCAACTTTGTTCATTTCCTGATATCAAGTAATTGTTTTCTTTGTCCGGCAGGGTTTGGAGAAAATTCACCAAAACAGTTCCGGGACTGCCGAAGGAGCTGGAATTTAGACACCCGAAAGTAAGTACTATAGTAGCATGTTCCGCGCATCTCTAGTGATTCAAGCGCTAGTTTCATCAATACCATTTAGCATTCTTGCTTATCAGTTTGATTGACCTCTATTTCTTGTAAAGTGGTTGTGGCAGGAACAAGGGAATGATTTCTGTGGATACTACATCTGCGAGTCCATCCGCGACACGACCTGTGAGCGGGGCGGGTACTCTAACGAACAATATGAAGTACGTAAATAACAACATTCACAATTTTATTTTATTACCATCATTTGTGTTGAGTTTCATTCATTTATATATATATATATATATATATATATATATATATATATATATATATATATATATATATATGTATTGACCCCCTTCTTCAAATTAGATGTTTCGGAAGCGGGATGAACTCCTAGCACCAGCTCGCATGCGAGCAATTCAAGAGGAATTGGCGGCATTCTTTCTTGACCACGTGATCCCTGAAGATGGAGAATTCTATGTGGACGCTGAGTCCGTATGATTATATTTGTAAGAGTTAATTATTGTATATATGTAGCCGGTAGTGTCAGATAGATATACGAGAACTTGTTGTTCGACCAATCTCTCGGAGAAGGAGAGGTGGTCGATATCACTTCTCTCTGTATATATGCATATATGTTCATGACGATCTTCTGTTTCCTTCGTTTGCTTACTAGCTAGCTAGCGTGTCTAGTCCTCTCTATATACGTATGTATAGTACGTAGCGTCGACCAAGCACGGACATAACAGAGGACACTTCTCTCTATTAATTATAACTAGCTAACACAATATATGAAACACCTAAATTAACCCCCCAAAACCCCAACCCCCCCCCTTTCAAAAAAAACAAAAACCCCAGCCACAGAAGTGCTGACGCGTGGATGCCTATTGGTCCCGGTTGGTGCCACCAACCGGGACCAAAGGATCTCCTGACTGGGCTCTGCGCACTGCCCACGTGGAGGGCCTTTAGTCCCGGTTTTGGATTGAACCGGGACTAAAGGGGGGATGTATTAGTACCGACACTTTAGTCCCGGTTCCAGAACAGGGACTAAAGGCCCTTACGAACCGGGACTATAGGCCCTTTTTCTATCAGTGACATGTTCTATGCTATTTTACCTGAGAGAGAGCAACAGGAGTGAGATTAGCTAGTTCATGCTCTTAGTACTTGTTCTCTCATATCCGTGTTCTTCATCCTGAACTTAATCTTAAAGTTATTTGCTTTTGTCGTCTTTTGAACACTTATGATGATTATTAGCTAGCTAGTACTGTTGTTGGTGGTGATATGATGCAAGAGTTTTTATAATGATGATGATGATGATGATGATGAGTTATTATATCATTTATGAAAGGAACCGCAGATTATAATGAGTTGTTAAATCACTAGGTGAAAGTACCGTGGATTAGTTTGAAGTGGATATGGATCGTCCTAAGTGATCAAGGTAATATGGATATGGCATTATATACTTGATTACTTAGCTAGTGTTCAACTATATATATGCGATATCCATATTATTTGATCACTTAGGATATACAATCCATATCCACTTCAAACTAATCCATGGTAGTTTTACCTAGTGATTTAACAACTCATTATATACTTGATTACTTAGCTAGTGATCAACTATATATATGCGATATCCATATTATTTGATCACTTAGGATGTACAATCCATATCCACTTCAAACTAATCCACGGTAGTTTTACCTAGTGATTTAACAACTCATTATAATGTAAAAACACGAAATGAAAGCAAAAATAAAAAATAAACCAAAACCCCCAAACTTTTACTACCGGTTGGTGTTATTAACCGGTACTAAAGATCTCCCCACCCCCGCCCTGGCTCGTGTCACGTGGTGGCACATTAGTGGTGGTTCGTACCGAACCGGTACTAAAGGGGGGGGGGACCTTTAGTCCTCACCCTTTAGTACCGGTTACAAAACCAACACTAAAGGCCCTTACAAACCGGTGCTAAAGCCCGGTTCTGCACTAGTGGTTATACAAGTCCTCTCTAACATTTTCTTCTCTATGACGGAGACTTGCTAATTAAGCAGATCATGATCGTTGGTATCTTGTTGTCTACATTGATGAGTTCAAAGGGTTTGGCGGTGCCGATAAAGGAACATCGGTGTGCTGTGCCTCTTGCTCTTTGATAATGTCGGTGTGTCCTAGGCAAGAGCTGTGATCCCTGGAGCCACAATCTCGCCTCGGCTGGAGCACAAGTTTGACCAAGGAAAACTGACTGATGGACTAAAATTACCCTGTATTGTCAGCTAAGGTGAAAATTACACCCCCAAAAATGAGGTACCAAACAGACACGACCAATAAGTCAGATGGGAGAAATGTACACTTGTCTCCTTTTGAAACTAGCAAGATGTATTTGTTTATTAAGTTCCAATTCACAGTCTATGTATCCATATTAAGTTTTAACATCAAAATCTACATCGATCTCTAGAAATTCTGAAATTATCACTACTGAACAAAACTCGAGATGTTAAGAGTTGCAATCAAGCTATAATGTGTCATATTCTGTCAAAAAGAGGGCTGAAACTGACGGCCTCTGTATCACTGTGATGCACTTATTAATTATTGAAAAAAGTATGTAACAAAGGTACCTACTTGTGAACCATTACAAGATACGGAATTAACACCTAAGACCAAGTCTACTTCTTCCGCAACAACATGTTTAAGAAGGGATAAACGTCCTTGCGCCACCGTAGCCACATTCGGCCAGACACGACCTGGATAAGGATTTTCATCCTTTTCGCCGAGACCTGTCAATGAAGATCAGCACGACAACAAATAGACAACGCCTCGAACAAGCTAATGATGCATGTTCGCTGCTGCTGAGCCCAACTAATAAATGTCACGAGAAGAGTTTTCACTCCGAAGATGAAGCAGTGTTCCAGTCATTGTCTTGATCACCAATTGTTCGATATTCGCATCGCGGTACAACTAGATTGCGGCTCTTATGTTCCGTGTCCTTTTATGCACCAAAAACTAGCAAACATATATATTTGGGCAATCCAGACATGTTGTATGTTGTGCCATATCATACACACATTAAATATGTGTTGCATACAACTTTCAGTGACTAAGGTACAAGCTTGTACCTTAGTGTTATTTTAATTACGCGTCAACCACAGTGGTACAATATCTAGGACATGGTAAACCAGATTTGATTATGAATGTGGTATTTGCACAATAACGAGCATCCATCATTTCTCGCGTCGAGCCACAACGACAACCCAAGAAAGTTCGGTGCAGGGCTCAATGCTGCCAAGCACAATATATAGCCTGGAATTCAGTATGTATAGCAAGATCACATCTGTTTGCGAGGCATTCGTGTTGACCTATACAATCCAAGAAATTTACCGTAGCGCATAAATTCCCAGTACCTCACAATCCTACAACTTATACGACTGCATAAAGCCCTAAACCTATGTTTAGAAATGCATGCATTATCACGGAAGAACACGTGTGGGTTTATGGATTGTGAAGAGCTTCACTACTAGCCTCCTTTCTCATGGTGGCCAATGCCCTGACTCATTTATAGAGCTAGGAATGGAACCATGTGTGTCATGACTCATGACTCGTGATAATGTACCTATATCTCTTTATTTTCTGAAACTATACATGCTCACGTGCTTACCTTAGCTTTCCCCGCATGTGGACTATGCTCTCTTCGTGTAGTTGTGCTCTTGGCCAGTTTTCGAGCATTGCTGGCCATTCATTATAAGCAAGGCACCCTCTTGAGCCCCTGGTCATATACACTTTCCAGAAAAAACAAAATTCCCATTCCTCTACTTTTTTCTGACAGAAGGTGAAATTTTGACATGGATAGGGGTCACAAAGCACATCTGTTAACTATTTGAAATATGATGGATCGGCCAAATTAACATGTACAGTTATCATCTTCCATGTTACTAGCAAGTATGTACGTTAACACAGTCCGGCGTATACTATTTAAAGGTAAACATCAATCATATGTCATCACTGATAGGTGATTATGACAAAGAAAATTATAAGTAGAAAGAGGTTGCAGTTTAGAGATAGACGAGAGTGCGCCACTTACAATAATGTTGTTAGTAATGTTCAGGACAATTTTCATCGGACATTTATGTGAACCATATATTTTAGTCTGACATGAATCAGGAAGTTTAATTGTTTTTCTCTAGATTAAGCATGTATATATCATCTGAAAAGAAAAGAATAAGTCATTTCTGTGAGGTGGATGTGAAACGTGGCCTTGAGCGTGTAGTTTCTTTTCCAGGCAAACAATAAGCATGCCACTTATTAGACCTTTTCTGGATAAACACTCATTGGAGCTTGAATACACTATATATGCTCATCCTCCTCACCCTTTGCATCTCTTCTCCTTAATTATTCCTTCTTACCCAGCCTCGCTCCAACCACGTCATTTGTTGTCGCATGGAGTACTAGCGACTTGATTAATTGCAACTGAAAATTGTAAGCTGCAAAAATAGAACTGTTTACTAATTCGCGAGAGGAGAGCATAACACATCTCATTACTTGCTTAGTGATGTCGCAAGACAGTTTTCTCGGAATTAATAATGACATATATATGATGCTGTTGTTTCACTTCAGCAGTGAGAGTCTTACATTTTCATAGAATAAGCATCTCGATCTCTAAGGTGCATGTCAATACTAGACTGGTTGCTGAGTATATAGTATGATAAATCGAGTATGTCAAACTATATATATATATATATATATATATATATATATATATATATATAGTTTAAATTAATATATATATATATTCCACAAAAAATAGAAAATAATACATGATGTCAGAAGGGTAGGAATGCAGGCGACGGTCCGTGTTGGCACGCAAAAGAAAAATTAACACTAGCATGATTATCAAAGTACGAAATTGACAAGGCACAACTAAAATGCGTCTATTATTGTTTTAGGGTTTTGGTATGACAAGCATAATTTTGTGTGTGTGTGCGTTCCTAATCTCATGCTACCAAATTATGTCTCTGTCCATTTTGCTTTTGTTTCATGAACATAATTCATAAATCCAACTAAAGGTTTTAGGGATAGATCTCAAATATTAGAGGCGCGTTCGGTAATAATAGACATGGCTACGAGTTAACTATTTGGCAGCGTGCATGACTTATAAACACTGCTAAATTTATTGACCGACAGCGGTACCTTTGTGTGAACACTAGCAAGGTTCGCCATGCCCTCAAACACTGCTAATACATAGAATAGCTGTTATGTCTACTTGCGCCCGCAGGCAGCACTTTCTGCCATGAAATTTTTTGGGCACACGACACTAGCAGCAGTTGCGGGCGTCAAAAGTTGCAAGTACTTCAACAGTAGCAGCGTTTCATTTTCTATCAAACACAGCTGGTAATTAGCCGAAATAGTGGTGGCGGCCTGTATTTCAGAAACGCTGCTGATAGGAAAATCTTATAGGGGGGTTTTCTACTTGTGCAAGACCCAGTAGCAACAACAACCGGAAGAGTAGAGACCCTTGAACACCATGTTTATTAATACCATCCTCAGTCGCAATGTCATCTACTTGTTCATCCGTGGATTAGTCAGTCTGTGAGGCATCCATGTCGATCCACACGGTTTCAGGTAGAAAGCATAACACGTTAATTCACAATGCCTCACAATCCCAACTACATGCCAACATGGTGCATACACCCAACTTGTTGGGGAACGAAAAGCTAATCTTACACAGACTACCTATGCCGTTAGTACTGGGTCAGCGTTTACTAACTATAGCACTTCCTTTCTGAACAACACTAACGAGAGCACTTGGTCACTAGCACTCGACAACATGCAGTTATACGTTGCCTACTGGGTCGGGACTTGGGGTTTTACAGCCAAGCGATGTTATTGTGATGTGCTTGCCTTGAAGCCATTTTTTTTTTCTCTTAACTATGTCATGTGCGTTTGTATTACCAATCCTTTCTCTACCAGAAGTCTTAACTATGTCATGTTAGAGCAACTCTAGCCGACCCCCTAACAATCTGTAGAGATGTAAAATTTGGTTGTAAATCGCACTTGCCCAAACTCCTAAATTCTATAAGGGAGTAAAAAATTTACTCCTTTGTCAAACCCCCATCCCCCGCAGTGCTTAAATACTTAGGGCCCGCGCGGCGAGTTAAAACATGCTCGCTTCTTTCTCCCACCCTCGCGACTGCGTTTTTCCCGCCCCCGCCGGCCCATGCGCCATCGTCGCCACCGATGACTGTCCCCGTCGCCAGGATGGCTAGCTAAGACCCTTCCACCACCCTGACAGCCACCGCCGCCGCTTGTCACCGCCGGAAACTACCCCGCGCCGCCACCCGCACAGAAAAAGAGGTTGGGGATGAAAAATCTCCACCAGTAACAAGCAGTAGCTCCATCCGCGATGAAGGCCGTCGGGGTGGCCACTGCTTCTCCGGCAAGGGTCGGCCTCCCTCCCGCCGACAGCAAGAGAGCTAGGAAACCGATGGCCGTGGCGTCGGCCCTCACTGAGGCGGCCACAAAGAAGAAGAAGAAGGCCACTCCCCCCCCCCCCCCACCGTCCACGTCAAACGCGTTGTGCAGCATCTCCAGCCACCCGTGCAGCCACTGCCCCGGCGCGTCCGGCCGCCGCAGCAGGCAAAAAAGGTCGCAGCTGCCAAGTGCTCGAGGAAATGCCAAGAAGGTAAAATAAACTTCTTTTCCATTTCGGCCGATGAATTTGGTGGTGATTGTTGATGGCTGGTGATGATGTAGTTTGTTGGTTTTGTTGTCGTGGTGTGGAGATGAACACGAACAAATTCTTGGTGTCTTTGGAGTCACCTCCTCAACCACAATTCTTCTTCATCGACCACCTCCTCTTCACCCAACTACGATGGGGATCATTCAGAGGTGGCCGAAGAGGAGTTCGGTGAAGAGGAGGTGGTCGATGAAGAACAATTGAGGTTGAGGAGGTGACCGAACCAACCACGAAGATGCCATGGTCACGAACTCACAACTACAATCAAGTTGAAGATATTGCTCTATGCTATGCTTGGATGAACATGGGATGCGTCTATTGGAACGGGTCATAGAAAGGACAAGTTTCGGGAGAGAATTGTGGAGCACTACAACAACTCCATGTAGGTGCAATCAAGTTGTGCACAAGGGTCTCTTGGGCATCGTCGGGGCACTATTCATGACCAATTCCACCTGATGGCCCCGTTGCATCAATCAAGTGAATTATGCATCACCGAGCAGTGCGCAAGTCACGAAATATGGCCCCTACATCCAAGAACTATTCAAGCATATGAACAAGAAGTTCTCCCACAAGCCCTTCGCTTTGTATAATTTCTTCGGAGAGGTCATTGTATGAGTTCATGCATGCCATTCGTTGGCCATGATCCACAACATAACACATGCTATATTTGTGGTGATTTCGTATCAAACTTAGTGTGTGAAGTCATGCCTTATGGATAAACTATGCATGTTTAATTTGAAAATCGTGATCGACGAAACTATATGCTTGTTAACGGTTATGTTATGCATGCTTTAATTTGAATGTTTTATGATATAGATTGTGAAGTGTTTCAAGTTTATGCGGCTAAGACAAAAAAATATGCAATTTCTTTACTCCACTTAGTTTAGGGAATCGGCGGTGCGGCCACCTATAGAGGAGTAAAAGTTTACTACACTAACTTTACTCGGCCGGATACTTCTCTATTATTTAGGGGATCGCCTAGAGTTGCCACAAGACAGATGATCTAAACTAGATAAAAATACATATAATGATAGTGGGATCATCGTGTTAGAACATATTTTTACATATATCAGGTCATAGTACGTACCAGGCAAACTTGTACATCTAGATGGTGTAATTCATTGTATGTTCCTAGATTGATTTTAAATCCGTCGGTGAAACTTGCCAACAACAATTTCATATAACATCAACTAGAACTTGTCCACCCAGATGACGAGGGACCCCACGTAGCAAGCTGTCGAGCTTTGAGCCATATTATTGGTACCTCAATTGCCTCCCACAAAATAATTTAATTGTAATTTTTTTACAGATGAACAAGCCCATTCTAGAATACCATGCCATGTACCCAAAAAGGATGGTCGCCACACAAGTCATAGTATCAGCATTTGCTAATGCAATCAATATACCTACACTTATATGCTAAATAGAGTATGCTTGTATTTACGCTTCACACAAAAACACCATCTGTTGGATTGGTAAACCCCGATGTATACAAATGTGGGAAAGGTTGGGTGAGACTGCCAGTACTGACCCAATAGTCACCATGTCATCACAATGCTTAACCATAAAATTGTCACCTGGCAATGCATCCATGTTGATTCACACGGGACGTGGCTAAAAGCATAGCTTGTAGTTTCCCAACGCCTCATGATCCTAGTTTATTCTACACGCGCCGTTGATCTCCATGAATATTGGGTAGCCGAGTTGGCATCTACTACCGAGAGTGCATGGTCGCTAGCAGTCAACGTCGTGCGGTTATCTGGTGCCTACGGGTATTGGTGGTTTTATAAAGCTGTTAGGGAATCATGCCATGACATCATCGCATGCTTGTCGTAGCTTGAAGTCCTTTTTGTTTTCTCTCATAACTATGCCATGTGCACTTGCCTTACCAACTTTTTTACCCTGTTTGTTCCACCTCTTAATACTCCTACACAACAACACGTCGCCGCGCCATCGCTAGCCCATATACGATGAGACACAACACCACACACACCGCTTTATCATTACTGTTGTGTGCGGTGTGCTATCGGAATGGCAGAAAACTACTCCTTCAATTCCAAAAAGCTTATCTTAGATTTGTTTAGATATGTTAAGATAGAAAAGTATCTAGACACGTTTCAGTGTTATATACGTCTCTACATATATCTAGATAAATCAAAGACAAGCCTTTTGGGACGGAGGTAATACGTTAATTCGTTATCGGTCTCATTTTGGTTTTGGGTCCATTGAATTTCATGCGAGGTGTAGACTCAGGTGGCTCCTGCCTAGGGTTTCCTCAGCCTCTCGGCAGTCACCACTGGTCCACGTCATCTCCTATGGTTCTAGGACAATGGAGAAGCGGTCAATCCTGACCCTTGTTGGCGAGAGGGCTCACTTTTTAGGTGTTTTTTATACATCTCCAACGTATCTATTTTTCCTAACGCTTTTCCTCTTATTTTGGACTCTAATTTGCATGATTTGAATGAAACTAACCCCAGACTGACGCTGTTTTGAGCAGAACTACCATGGTGTTGTTTTTGTGCAGAAATATAAGTTCTCGGAATGAAACAAAACTTTGTGAGGTATTTTTATATAATAAATAAGAATTTCCGGAGCCAAGACCTACCGGAGAGGGGCCCCTTGGTGGGCACAACCCACCAGGGCACGCCCCTCTCTCCTGGCGCGCCCAGGTGGGTTGTCCCCACCTGGTGGCCCTGCCGACCCTGAAACCGACGCTATAAAATCCTATTTTTCCAGAAAAAAACAGGGAAAAAGAATTATCGCGATCCACGAGATGAAGCCGCCGTCACCTCCTGTTCTTCATCAGGAGGCCAGATCTTAGTTCTTCGTCATAACCAATCCTTCTACATCGCCAATTCCATGATGCTCCCCACCGGGAGTGAGTAATTCCTTCTTAGGCTCGCTGGTCGGTGAGGCGTTGGATGAGATTCATCATCTAATCGAGTTAGTTTTGTTAGGGCTTGATCCCTAGTATCTACTATGTTCTAAGATTGATGTTGCTATGACTTTGCTATGCTTAATGCTTGTCACTTTGGCCCCGGGTGCCATGAACTAAGATATGAACCGTTTATGTTATCACAATTATATCCATGTTTTAGATTCGATCTTGCAAGTTATAGTCACCTACTATGTATTATGATCCGGCAACCCCGGAGTGACAATAGTCGGGACCACTCCCGATGATGACCGTACTTTGAGGAGTTCATGTATTCACTATGTGTTAATGCTTTGTTCCAGTTCTCTATTAAAAGAAGGCCTTAATATCCCTTAGTTTCCAATATGGACCCCGCTGCCGCGGGAGGGTACGACAGAAGAAGTCATGCAAGTTTTTTCTATAAGCACGTATGACTATTTACGGAATACATGCTTACATTATATTGATGAACTGGAGCTAGTGCCCTATCGCCCTAGGTTATAACTGTCTCATGATGAATATCATCCAACAAGTCACCGATCCAATGCCTACGAATTTATCATATATTGATCTTGCTAAGTTGCTATTGCTATTATCACTGTTACACTTGCTACAAAATTATTGCTATCATTGTTACTGTTATCATTGCTGCTGTCACTACTACTCAAAACTATCATATTACTTTGCCACTGATTGCTTGCTGCAGATAATTAATCTCCAGGTGTGGTTGAATTGACAACTCAGCTACTAATACCTTCAAATATTCTTTGGCTCCCCTTGTGTCGAGTCTATAAATTTGGGTTGAATACTCTACCCTCGAAAACTATTGCGATCCCCTATCCTTGTGGGTTATCAAGACCTTTTTCTGACGCCGTTGCCGGGGAGTATAGAAATATTTGTTAAGTCACTTGGGATTATTATCATATTATCACTATGAAGAATGTGAAGGATCCTAAGACTAAATTTTATCCCTCAAAGACGGGGGGAGGTAAGGAACTGCCGTCCAGTTCTACTTTAGATTCACCTTCTGTTATGAGTAAACTTGCAACATCACCACATGATATCAATTCTAATATGTCACAAGTTATTGATGATGCTACTTCTACTATGTATAATGCTTATGATGATTCTAGTACCTTGCTTGATGATAATTATATGGCACTTGGTGAATTTCTTGATGAACAAATTGCTAGAGTAATACAACATGATGTTGTTGAATCTGATGATGACCTTGAAATTGAAACTCCTGAAACACCTGCTAGAACTAGCCTTCCTAGATATGAATTGCCTAATGAGGAGACAACTAGAGATATTCTTGCTTGTAAGGATAGAGATGATCTAGATAAATTACTATGCAAGTATAAAGAAAAATCTCTGAATGCCAGAATGAAATACGATCCTAAGTTTGCTACTTCACCTATTTTTATTGATGATAAGGATTATGAATTCTCTGTCAACTCAGAGTTAATTACTTTGGTTGAATCTGATCCTTTCCATGGTTATGAAACTGAAACTGTTGTGGCACATCTTACTAAGTTGAATGACATAGCCACCCTTTTTACTCATGATGAGAAAACTCGCTACTACTTTATTTTTAAATTATTTCCTTTCTCATTAAAGGGTGATGCTAAAGCTTGGTACAATACTCTTACTTCTGGTTGTGTGCGTAGTCCCCAGGATATGATTTATTACTTCTCTGAAGAATATTTTCCTGCTCATAAAAAACAAGTTGCCTTACATGAAATATTTAACTTTGTGCAAACTAAAGAACACCAATTACTTAATTTTTTGCCTGATCATCCTCTTAAGAAAAAAGAAATACTTGATATCTTCTATAATAGACTAGCTTCTAGGGACTTCCTAGAGAGTTGTGCTGGTTGTGTTTTCAGCAAACGAACTATTGGGCAAGCTGAAGAATTATTGGATAATATATTGAAAATTATGATGATTGGACTCTTCCTGAACCACCGGCTAAACCCACTCCAAAGAAGAGGGGTATATTATATCTCAGTCCTGAAGATATGCAAGAGGCAAAGAAATCTATGAAGGAAAAAGGTATTAAAGCTGAGGATATTAAAATTTTACCTCCTATTGAAGAAATACATGGGCTTAATACACCACCACCACCTAAGATGATAGAGGTAAATTCTCTAATGAAATTCAATGATAATGACAATCCTCACAATATGCATCCTAGTCAATGCCTTTATGAGTTTGAAAACTACATTAGAAAACAAGATCACTTCAATGCAAATGTTATGAAACAATTGAAATACAATTCTGATATGATGGCCCGCTTGAGTGACTTATTACTTAGAATCTCAAATGATGTTAGAGGTGTTGGAAAACATGCTTCTAGGGTTCAAACCCAGTTAGAACAAGTTGCTAAATCTCAAAGAGAATTGCTTGATGAAATGAATAATAATATACATGACTTTGTTGTTAGAGTTGCAACTAGAGAAGGTAAAATGACTCAGGAACCACTTTATCCTGAGGGACACCCAAAAAGAATTGAACAAGAATCACAAAGAAATAATACTAGTGCACCTAGTCCTTCTAAAAATAAGAAGAAGAAGAAGAAGAAGAAAAATGATAGGACTTTGCATGCTTCTAGTGAACCTGAAGTAGAAAAACCTCCTAATAATAAAAATGAAACTTCTATCTCTGATGCTGAAACTCATTCTGGTAATGAACATCCACCTAGTGATAATGAAAAAGATAATGATGATGTTCATGAAGATACAGATAATGATGATGTTCATGAAGATACCCAACCAAATAATAAAAAAGAACCAAATAATGATGTTGAGATAGAACCACCTGTTGATCTTGATAACCCACAACCTAAGAATAAAAGATATGATAAAAGAGACTTTGTGGCTAGAAAACACGGTAAAGAAAGAGAACCGTGGGTACAAAAACCTATGCCTTTTCCACCCAAGTCAACTAAAAAAAGAAAGATGATGCAGAATTTGAAAGTTTTGCTGAAATGCTAAGGCCAGTCTTTTTGCGTACTCGCTTGACTGATATCTTGAAAATGCCTCCTTATGCAAAGTATATAAAAGAAATCATCACTAATAAGAGAAAAATACCGGAAGCTGAAATCTTCAGTATGCTTGCTAATTATACTTTCAAAGATGGAGTACCTAAAAAACTTGGAGAACCGGGAATACCAACTATACCTGCTCACCGAAGAAGCCACGCCATCCTACCTATTTAAAGTTTGAGAATAGGTCGAGGACGTTGCGCCCCCAATGCCTCTAATCATTGGCTTTACCTTATAGAACTCGTAATGGGCTCCAGCTATCCTGAGGGAAACTTTGGAGGGAACCAGCTACTAGATGGTTCGATTAGTGTTTCGCCCCTATACCCAAGTCAGACGAACAATTTGCACATCAGTATCGCTTCGAGCCTCCACCAGAGTTTCCTCTGGCTTTGCCCCGCTCAGGCATAGTTCACCATCTTTCGGGTCCCGATAGGCATGCTCCAACTCGAACCCTTCACAGAAGATCAGGGTCGGCCAGCGGTGTGGCCCGTGAGGGCCTCCCGCTCGTCAGCTTCCTTGCGCATCCCAGGTTTCAGAACCCGTCGACTCGCACGCATGTCAGACTCCTTGGTCCGTGTTTCAAGACGGGTCGAATGGGGAGCCCGCGGGCAGTTGCAGCGTAGTGCCCCGAGGGACACGCCTTTTGGCGCATGGGTACCAGCCGTGCCGACGACGGCCACCGGGGGCACCTACAGCCGCTGGCATGGCCGACAATAGTCCACACCCCGAGCCGAGCGGCGGACCAGCAAGAGTCATTCTACATACGGCCGGGGCGCATCGCTGGCCCCCATCCGCTTCCCTCCCGGCAATTTCAAGCACTCTTTGACTCTCTTTCCAAAGTCCTTTTCATCTTTCCCTCGCGGTACTTGTTCGCTATCAGTCTCTCGCCTGTATTTAGCCTTCGACGCAGTCTACCGCCCGATTTGGGTTGCATTCCCAAACAACCCGACTCGTTGACGGTGCCTCATGGGGCGACAAGGTCCGGGCCGGACGGGGCTCTCACCCTCCCAGGCGCCCCTTTCCAGGGGACTTGGGCCCGGTCCATCACCGAGGACGCCTCTCCAGACTACAATTCGGACGGCACAGCCGCCCGATTCTCAAGCTGGGCTGCTCCCGGTTCGCTCGCCGTTACTAGGGGAATCCTTGTAAGTTTCTTCTCCTCCGCTTATTTATATGCTTAAACTCAGCGGGTAGTCCCGCCTGACCTGGGGTCACGGTCGAAGCGATGGGCGCTTCGTTTGCTGGGTCATTTTGAGGCCATAATGTTGGCTGCGCGTCGGATACACTGCGTTGATAAAGCGAGGACACCCACCATGCGATATGTCCGACGCGGTACGCCAGCAGCCCGATCTTCAGTCCACCTCCCCTTGCGAGACGAGGGAGCATGTTTTGGCATGATGCCCAGGCAGGCGTGCTCTCGGCCGAGTGGCCTCGGGCGCAAATTGCGTTCAAAGACTCAATGGTTCGCGGGATTCTGCAATTCACACCAGGTATCGTATTTTGCTACGTTCTTCAATCGATGCGAGAGCCAAGATATCCGTTGCCGAGAGTCGTGTGGATTAAATTGCTTTGCAACACAAGGGATGGCTAGCAAGCTAGCCATGCCCTCGGGTTAGTGCTCCTTAACGCCTTCGGCGCCATGGGTTCTTTTACCCCGAGCCCCCACCCACTCCGAGGAGGGGAGTTGGTCGAGGCATTGGTCGAGCGACAGTTTTCACCGTCGCCGACGGATTGGACAACGCGTGCGCGGTCTGTTTTGGTCAGGGTCACGACAATGATCCTTCCGCAGGTTCACCTACGAAAACCTTGTGATGACTTATCCTTCCTCTAAATGATAATGTTCAATGGACTTCTCGCGACGTCGGGGGAGGGGGGCGAACCGCCCCCGTCGTCGCGATCCGTACACTTCACTGCTTCATCAAAAAGAATTATGTGAAAACTGCTTTATGTGATTTAGGAGCTGGTGTTAGTATTATGTCTTTCTCTTTATATAAAAGACTTGACTTGAATAAACTCACACCTACTGAAATATCTTTGCAAATGGCTGACAAATCAACTGCCATACTTATCGGTATGAGTATGTGCCCGTTGTTGTTGCCAATGTTACTATTTTATCTGTCTTTCTTATACTTGAGATGCCCGAGGATGACAACATGTCGATTATCCTTGGTAGACCCTTCTTGAATACTGCAGGGGCTGTTATTGATTGTAATAAAAGCAAGGTCACTTTTCATATTAATGATAATGAGCATAGGGTACACTTTCCGAAGAAACAATTCCAAGTGAATGGTATTAATGTTATTGAAAAATCTCCGACAATCACTATTGAAAATTTTCAAATACCTCTACCTACTGTCAAAAAGAAATATGAAATGCTTATTGTTGGGGACATTCATATCCCCATTGAGGTAACTTAGTGATTTACAAAAGTTCTTTGGTTTCATGCTAATCGAAAGTAGTTGTTAATAAGACTTGATCAACCTTATTAATGAATCATTTTTGAGAGGTATGAAGTTGATGAATTTAGTCAGCACTACTTCTGTCCTTACTTTTTGTTTTCTGTTTTTACTAGTTAAATAAAATAAAATGCCATGTTTTGTCTAGTTTTTGAATTTCCCGTGTAATAAAAAAATGACCCAAAAATAAAAGTTCTCAGAATACTCTGAAAATTTAATACGATTTTTTTATGAATATTTATGATTTTCTGGTGCAAATAATATCAGAGGGAGGTGCACCAGGTGGGCACAACCCACCTGGGCGCGCCCTGGTGGGTTGTGGTCCCCACGTGGCCCCCTCACTGATCTCTTCATCCCACATCATCACTCACCTCTAGAAAAAATCTCGATTGCTCTCTCTCCCATGTTTTTTCTCTCAAACCCGCGGATTTTGATCTCTTTGCTCGAAGCTCCGTTTCCGAAACTGTTTTTGGGGATTGTTGCTTGGTATGTGAATCCACCATTTGTCCAATTAGTTTTTGTTTTGGTGGTTTATATTTTGAATAATTAGCTACTCCTGGTGCTGCTGTACATGAGCTTGCATGTTAAATTCAGTTCTAAGTAGTTTGAATGCTTGTTATGGCCTCTATGTATCCCTATGAGTAGTTGCTATCAATTTTGTAAAGTTTTGTTGAGAAAATTTGTGGACTAAAAATTTCAGAATTTTGTTCATAGAAAAAAGATGAATATCTTTAGGAAGTTTGCTTCTAAGAAGAATTTCAAGGGTGTTATTGGGGAGTCTTCTGACAGTGATCTCCATCCTCGGAGGTTGGAAGAGGTGCGGCCATGCGAATGGCCGCACAACCAGTTCATGGAAGAAGCTGGAATTCTTCTGGAGTTCACACAATATGCTGCTAATGCCGGCCTCACAGACTTCATCGCAGATGAGTGTGAATAGTATCAAATCCTCACAGACATCTTTGTTCAAAGTTTTACTTTCTTTTCTAGGAATAATCCTCCTGAAGTGCAGTTTCATTTATATGCTGAAAACCATCAGATACCACTTACTGAATTTTGTAATATGCATGACCCCTTCTGGCGGGAGCTTAGCTGAGCCTAGGCCAGCTGAGTTTGAGGCCTTCTATCGCACCTTAACAGTGGGAGATGAGAGAGGGGTGTCGGCCGTCACTGCCACTGGCATACACTTTCCTGCCGTACATTATTTTGCTTTATTTGTTGCTAAGTGTTTGCTTGCTAGAGAGAAAGTAGGTGCGCTCAGCGCACCAGACTTTGCTGTTTTACGTCGAGCACTAGAGGGCGACAACACTTATAGCTTGGGAGCTGTTGTAGAACGTTGCCTCCACGTTAATAAGTCCAAAGGTAAAATACATGGAGGGATTTTTGCTACTCATTTGGCGGCTCACTTCAATATTGAGATATGCCCTCATCATCACCCTCTTACCAAGGTTTACCTAGACCGCACAGGCATGGATCACCACCATTCTACTGATATCGAATCTACTAACATTCATATTCCATATAACCTGGTTTTCAGTGCGAGGACTCGTGATATTATTCCATTACCTGCTCCTGCTTTGTTTGATTCTATTGTCAGGGGTGGATATAGGATTATACTTGCGGACATCATCGTCTACCGGAACGCTCAGCCTGCTGCAGAGGCAGAGGAGGAGCCTCAGCAGTGGGATGAGTGGATGCCCGCTCCTCAGTACCCCAACTACTATCCAGGCTATTGATCTATTACCAAATTAGGCCAAAAGCCTAATCTTGAGGGAGTACGTGTTTCACTCCGACATTACATTCATGATCAGACATATCATCCCATCCGTCGGTGTTCACACTTTTTCATTGTATCATCCATGCTTAGATTTATTTCCTTGCTTTCTTCTTATGTGTTTGAAAAACTTTCAAAAAACCAAAAAATTTAGTTGTAGTAGTTTACTTTCTATGCATGCTTAGTAGTAATATTAAGAAGAAAACCCCAAAAGAATTCCTTGTTCTTCCTTTGCTTATTGGGAGCTTTCCCGTGTAAATAGTTTTCTCATTTTTGCTTTCCCCTTCTATTTGCTTGTTCAAGAAAATCAAAAACTCCAAAAATATTCTAGTGTGTTCTTTGAATTTTTTTCTTTGTATTCGAGTCGTACCGAGGAGAAGACCACGCTAAAAATGTTTGTGGCTCTCATATGAATAAATATTAGTGTAATAAAGAGCCCATTTTATCTTTTCTTCTCCTGTTGAATAAAATGTTTGCAGACTCCAGCTTAGTTCACATCACTCTTGCACTACTATTATTTTCACGTCGTTTGTTTGTGCAAGTGAAAGGCAATAATAACGACATTCGATGAACTGGCCGTAGTAGAGGGAAACGGGTATGAACTCAACTTGTTCTATTTTTGTAAATATGTTTAACCTAGTATCCATGACTCAGCCCGTTATTATTAAGCATGTTTGCAATCACAATTAGAGATTATAGTTTCTCATTCCATGCATAAGTAGCTGGGAGTGGAAAATGATTTATCTTGGATATCAACATAGCGCTAAAATGATTGTGATGTAGTATGATGATATGGTATCCTCCTCTGAATGTTTGAATGGCTTGACTTGGCACATGTTCATGCATGTAGTTGAATCAAAACCAGCATAGCCTCCATGATATTTATGTTCATGGTGTTCATATCCTACTCATGCTAGTATCCAATGTTACTTATGCATAATGCATGTTTATGACCGTTGTTGCTCTCTATCTGGCCGCTTCTCAATCTAATTGCTAGCCTTCGCCTGTACTAAGTGGGGATTCTGCTTGTACATCAAAAATCTTGAACCCAAAGTTATTTCAGATGAGTCCATCATACCTACCTATATTCGGTATTACCCTGTCGTCCTAAGTAAATTTGCATGTGCCACCTCTAAAAACTTCAAATAAATATCCTTTTCTGTGTGCCTGGATCGTTCATGGAATAATAGGAGGTGGTCGGTATCTTCCATGCTAAGCAGATTATTCTCAGGTCGAGTGTTTATTCACTCGCCATTGCACGAGAAAAGGACGATAATAGGGATTACCAGTTTTGAACTCAAAAAATGCAAATAATTAAACAAAACTCCCCCAGGACTGTTGTTGGTTTGGACGGCACCCATTGTTTCGGACAAGCCGTGAAATGTGATTGTTGGTGGAGGGGGAGTAAACCTTTACTTTTATCGCTTGAGAACTGCCACTAGCGTGCTTAGCATGGAAGATGTTGATAACTGATGGTCGTGAAGTAAATGAGAAGGGTGCATGTCTCAAGATATCATTTACCTCTGTTTTAAAACTTGAGCTCTGGCACCTCTGCAAATCACTACTTCCCTCTATGAAGGGACTATCTATTTACTTTTATGTTGTGTCATCACCTTCTAAAATAAGCGCCAGGACCTAAGAGCACAGCCGTCATGACTTATGCATTGTGTGTAGCTAATGTTGGGTGCATCATGACTGGATATTTTCTACCATGAATTACAATGTTTAGTCGCTGCTTGAACTTTGAAGGTGCTCTGCATTTATGTTTTGCGGTCTCAGAAAGGGCTAGCGAGATACCGCGATTGTCATATTATATCATGGTTGTTTTGACAACGTGTTGCTGTTTGAGATATCTTATTATTCCTCGCTAGCTGATTATGTTATTGATATGAGTTAATATAATCTTTAAAAGTTATTGTCGACATGGTTAGTTATAATGTTGGCTGAAAACCTAGATGTTATTTAAGCTTATTTATGCAAACAAGAGCAAAAGAGTTCGTAAAAAATTTTCTTTTTCACTTTCAGTTTATCAACTAAATACCTTGAGGACAAGCAAATGTTTAAGCTTGAGGGAGTTGATACGTCTCCAACGTATCTACTTTTCCTAATGCTTTTCATCTTGTTTTGGACTCTAATTTGCATGATTTGAATGAAACTAATCACGGACTGACGCTGTTTTCAGCAGAACTACTATGGTGTTGTTTTTGTGCAGAAATAAAAGTTCTCGCAATGGAACGAGACTTTGCGAGCAATTTTTATATAATAAATAATAATTTCTGAATCCAAGACCTACCGGAGAGGGGCCCCTAGGTGCGCACAACCCACCAGAGTACACCCCTCTCTCCCGGCGCGCCCAGGCGGGTTGTCCTCACCTGGTGGCCCTGCAGACCCTAAAACCGACGCTATAAAATCCTATCTTTCCAGAAAAAACCAGGGAGAAAGAACTATAGCGATCCACGAGACAGAGCCGCCGTTACCTCCTGTTCTTCATCGGGAGGCCAGATCTGGAATCCGTTTGGGGCTCTGAAGAGGGGAGTCTTCGTTCTTCATCATCACCAATCCTTCTCCATCGCCAATTCCTTGATGCTCCCCACCGAAAGTGAATAATTCCTTTGTAGGCTCGCTGGTCGTTGAGGAGTTGGATGAGATTCATCATGTAATCGAGTTAGTTTTGTTAGGGCTTGATCCTTAGTATCCACTATGTTCTAAGATTGATGTTGCTATAACTTTGCTATGCTTAATGCTTGTCACTTTGGGCCCAGGTGCCATGAACTCAGATATGAACCGTTTATGTTATCACAATTATATCCATGTTTTAGATCCGATCTTGCAAGTTATAGTCACCTACTACGTGTTATGATCCGGCAACCCCGGAGTGACAATAGTTGGGACCACTCCCGGTGATGACCATAGTTTGAGGAGTTCATGTATTCACTATGTGTTAATGCTTTGTTTAGGTTCTCTATTAAAAGGAAGCCTTAATATCCCTTAGTTTCCAATATGGACCCCGCTGCCACAGGAGGGTAGGACAAAAGATGTCATGCAAGTTCTTTCCATAAGCACGTATGACTATTTTTGGAATACATGCCAACATTATATTGATGAACTGGAGCTAGTGCCCTATCACCCTAGGTTATAACTGTATCATGATGCATATCATCCAACAAGTCACTGATCCAATGCCTACGAATTTATCATATATTGGTCTTACTAAGTTACTATTGCTATTATCACTATTACACTTGCTACAAAATTACTGCTATCACTGTTACCATTACCATTGCTGCTGTCACTACTATCAAAACTATCATATTACTTTGCCCCAGATTGCTTGCTGCAGATAATTAATCTCCATATGTGGTTGAATTGACAACTCAGTTGCTAATACCTTCAAATATTCTTTGGCTCCCCTTGTGTCGAATCTATAAATTTGGGTTGAATACTCTACCCTCGAAAACTGTTGCGATCCCCTATACATGTGGGTTATCATTTCTCAATCGCACTAGGGTTTGTGCTACGCTCAGGAAGACGAGACGACGGCGACTTCCTGGAGATGGAATAAGATTCTCCTCGTTTATCCCCCAACTAGTAGAAAATAGGGCACCAGTCTCGGTTCTGCAACCGAGACTAAACAGTCGGGACTAAAGGCCCCCACTTTTAGTCCCGGTTGTATTACGAACCGAGACTAAAGGTGCTCCACGTGGCCGTTGTTGGACACCCAGGTAGGGGGACCTTTAGTCTCGGTTGGTAACACCAACTGGGACTAAAAGGCAACCACGCGTCAGCAGCTGCCGGGCATTGGGGTTTTTTTTTTTTTGAAAGGAGAGGTTTAGGGGTTTCATATTGTGTTTCCTCCTTTTCTTTTTGTTTTTACCATTCAATTATTTTACATTTAGTTTTTCATTTTTGTTTTATGATTTTCATTCAACTCGACGCTAGCTACTACATATAGCAATGAAAGAACCATTAATTACACAATATCGTCATGGACATGTATAGAGAGAAGTGACCTCTCTTTCTCCATTAATTACACAATATCGTCATGGACATGTATAGAGAGAAGTGACCTCTCTTTCTCCGTGCTTGGTCGAACAACAAGTTTTCGTATATCTATTCGACGCTACTACGCATAGTACACGATCATGCATATATACAATATAACATCTCCTACAATCCCTAACATCATTTACCAAAATCGCATTGCAACTCCCCATGGTATTCTCCGTCTTCAGGTATGACTTCTCTTACAATCCCTAACATCATCAATGCTCCCAAGCGCAATATATAGCTTGGAATTCAGCATGTACATCAGGACCACACTAGTTTGAGAGGCATCCATGTTGAACTATAAAATCCAAGAAAGTTACCGTAGCACATACATCCCACTACCACACAATCCGACAACTTATATCACTGCATACAGCCCTAACACCTAGGTTTGGAAATGCATGCATTGCCTTGGAAGAACACGCGTGGGTTTATGATTGTGAAGACCCTTACTACTAGCCTCGTTTGTCGTGGTGGCCAATGCCATGGCTCAGCTATAGAGATAGGTACGGAACCATGTGTGTCATGACTCATGATAATGTACCTATATCTCTTTATTTTCTGAAACTATATATGCTCATGTGGACTATGCTCTCTTCGTGTAGTTGTGCTCTTGAACAGCGTTATAAGCAAGGCTCCCTCATCAGCACCTGATCATATAAAGTACTCCAGCAAAAAAAAAAATCCTCTACTTTTTTCTGACATAAGATGAAATTTAGAGATGGATAGGGGTCACAATGCACATCTACTAACTTTTCGAAGTATGATGGATCGGCCAAATATGCATTACTAACATTGTCCATGGTTACTAGCATGTATATACGCTAACAGTCCGGCATATCCTGTTTAAGGTAAACATTGATCATATATACATCGTCTCAAATAGGTAAATGGTTACCTTCCATCGCCGCTGCATCAGATTGCGGTGAGGATCCGCGCGGGTGACCTGGGCATGTGCGTTGTCCGGCGTCGTGGTGGCGTTGACGGCAGAAGGGTCTGGCAAGATCAGTGCATTGATTGCTCATGAAGATGATACTGCGGAAGAAGGCGGCAACAGATTCTATAATGTGCGCATGCGGTGCAAATTGAGGGTCTTCTAGACCGGTTGGTGCTCCCAGCTAGACGACGGGCGGCTTGATGAAGCTACCGAATTTATTGGTGTGCGTGGCACGAGGTCAAGGCATATCATTAATCTTGTAGGTAGGGCAACAGTTTTCTTTAAGGTGTCTTTGAGTTGATCTATGTATTTATTTTCTAAAGCCTTGTTAAATAATGCAATAAAGATGGTTGTGTGCATGGCGCGATGCAGAGGCCGGGGATAATCCTCCTTTTTGAAAGAAAAGGTAAATGGCGCAAAGAAAATTAGAAGTAGAAAGAGGTTGTAGTTTAGAGATAGACAAGAGCGCACTACTTACAATCACAATTAAGCTTCGTGGATTCATGCATGTCAGACTAAATAAATGGTTCATATCCACGTCGGTAGAAAATTGTCCTGAACATCACTAGCAAAATGGTTGTAGCTTGGCGTACATCTGAGAAGGAAAAAAAAACCATTTCCGTGAGGTGGATGCGAAGCGCGGCCTTGAGCGCTCTAGTTTCTTTTCCAGACAAACAATCGTGACACTCATTGGAGCTTCCATATGCTATATATGGGCAGTCTTCTTCATCATTCACCACTATTCTCCTTAATTCTTCCTTCTCCCCCAGCCTCGCTCTGCCACGTCATTTCTTGTAGCATACAGAGGGCTAGCGACTTGATTAACTGCAAATGAAAATTGTAGTTGTAAGTCGAAATAAGGAATCCCGCAAAAAAAGTCAAAATAAGGAAGACTGTATACTAGTTTCTGAGAGGAGACACAGCGCCTCTCATTATTACGTGCTTAGTGATGTCAAAAGAGAGTTTTCTCAGAATTGATATTGACATATATATGATGCCGTTGTTTCACTTCAAGGATACATCAAAGATTGACGTATCAGGATCATAGAAGAACAACGCTGAGTAGTTTACATCAGAGCATACACCACGGTCCCAAAGCTAGAAACCTACCAAACTGAGAGGCTTACATTTTCCTAGATTAAGCATCTCGATCTGTAAGGCGCGTGCCAATACTAGATCCGTTGCTGAGTTACCTGGCAATTAATCATGCTGCTCGCCAGAGATGAGAAATGCTCCTCCTGCGACACCAGAGCATCATTGTCTACATCTGTCTGGGTTGAAGCTAAAACACAGTCCGGACAATAGAGGAAAAAAGAATTAAGGTGTCCAGCAGAGATAATCTCAGTAGCATGAAAATTCCTGGTGCCTTGCAATCCTATATTACAACCCATATAAGTTGGGAGCTGGTCGTGCAAATGCATGCCATGCCAAGGATGAAAGGAAGTTAGTCTGCACTCTATGAAGACGCGTTCACTAGCATTCTTCATGGAACATGATACGCGTGGGTGAATTATATATGAGTTGGCTCGTGTAGCCATTGTGTTTTGACGGTTGGTTGGCACAGTCATAATAGTGGTGTACTACATACTTAGAGGGACATCTATTCTGTGTTATCTAAGAAATGTAGCATATATATACCTGACAACAACCTCGGTACAACATACATGCTAAATCGAATATTTCCAACTCTCAAAGTAACAGAAAATCAATAAAAAATTATATTTGATTGTTGATTGTCTCTCCAAAGTTACTACGAGGAAGTCATGTTCAGTTATAAGGCTATGGAGCAACTTTGTAGCTGAAACAGAGTATAATTTCCCGAGACCTCCTCAACCTACGTCCATGTGCCACTTTCAATATGAATTGATGCACATTAGTTAGCATCTACATTAATTTGCTCCCTACTTGCCACCTTTTATGGACACATAAAATTTCATTATGAAGAGACCATATGGCCCAGAGGGCAATAAACTCAAGGTCTCACAAGCACACTGATCCGAAATGCTACTCCATATACAGCTCCAAGTTCCTAATAAGAAGACCTCCAAGATGCGATGTGAAGGAAGAACAAAGATACTGAATATCAATTAGCTATAACAGAACTATTGTTCTACACATAGGTACATATGAACCTGCTTATAAGAACGCTAGATTTAAGATGGATTTTTTTTCAAAATAAAATACTACTTGTACGAATGGATAGAAACAAACTAATTGTCCTTGTCAATTTCATACAAAATATTACCATTGGCATACTTTAGTTGTTATAATGGGTAGATTCGTACTTCAGTTGTTATAAAAATTATGCAGGTAATTAGACATGTATTAGATCTTCCATATGTGTCATATACTAGAAAACATGCGTGCATCCAAGGCTGGCAGCCAATGTTGAATAGCCCACCCGCCATGTAGACTAAGTGTTGTTTTCCATTTGATCGACCTACTTCCATAGGTTCCATTTCAGCCCCATTCCTCCGCAAGCGACTTGGCTATCAGTAGGATTTTTCTGTTTTTTCAAGGCCGGTTGATCTGAGTCGCAAAAAAGTAGATCAAAATTTGACAAGTTCTCACATAACTAATCTCACCATCTTGGCCATGGAAGGTGTCCATATTGTCACCAAGTGAAATGACTATACTACCCTTTCCAATTAAAGGGGTGGATTTTAGCGTTCGCAATTGAATTGCATCAGTATTTGTAAACTTTTCTACAAATGGTGTACATAAGAAACTTTTAATTTCTATTAGATTAAGCATCCTTTCGGATGCCTTTGAACCATGGCCTGTTAGAAATAATCTTGAGTTTAATTCCATAAGTCTATAAGGAATTTTCCATGCACGTAGTGGTAGCTGTAGTGAGTCAGATTTCCTGTACTAGTTCGTGTGCTAGTTTAGGATGTTGAATCGATTAGGTTATTGAGCCCTAATAGTAGTCAGCTTGGCTGTCCGTATAGGTTTTGGAGTCCAAAACAAGTACAGATATGTTAGGCTTTAGGTCGGTGCTGCTCATTGTATATTATATATACATGTGACCTGCCATGAGATTTGTAGCATCGGTGCGAGAAAACAGAAAATAAAAACAGAAGAAAAGGGCACGACAAGGGCCCTTGGCTCTCAGTTTTGCGTGTATGTGTTTTTCATCTACTTTGATGTGATCAATCCTGAGGTCGAATCCCAACATGGCCATGGTCTATCTGGTTACC
The DNA here is from genome assembly GCF_056163025.1 of Triticum urartu. NCBI lineage: Eukaryota > Viridiplantae > Streptophyta > Magnoliopsida > Poales > Poaceae > Triticum > Triticum urartu. The sequence goes on from NC_141877.1 coordinate 547,715,851, forward strand.
TGGCCAAACAAATAATAATGCCTCTCAATGGAGCTACGAAGCGCATGCGCTGTTACAACATCAGCAAGTACACCGATATTCACTTCAGCTTGAGAGCAAGATAACACTTCGGGTGCAACTCATATTGAAAATTTGCAAATGTGGATGCACAGTGTGCCCAAGACAACTTTTGTAGCACCAAGACTCCCAATGCCTCACAATCCTAACTATGCCATGCGTTGGACCCCTGAACATACGCATAAATTGGGAATTGGATCTTGCACACCAGGATGCCGTGGATGAGCTGGAACTCCACCAAGTGTCTAGGCTATATATCAAGAGAACTCCACCAGCCAACTTTAATTCTTCATGGCATACAGTGGCATGTCTTCCCTGCACGATCTATTGAGCTGGAACCAGAGCAATGTGTGTGTCTACTGCTGATTGATGCAATATGTAAATGCCCATGATCGCACTGAAGTAGGATACAAATTCTCAAGAATGAACATGCAATTTACTGCATTGTTACCAGTGGATTGGTTGAATCATATGTCCACGCACCTTAACAATGCATTGATCAAATTTATACCATCAGTACGTCTCACATGCTTTTCATGAATTCAAATCTTAATTTCTTCACCTGGATGCTGCAGAACAACATGGTGACCATAGAAGCAATTTACTGTATTGTTACCAGTGGATTGGTTGAATCATATGTCCACGCACCTTAACAATGCATTGATCAAATTTATACCATCAGTACGTCTCACATGCTTTTCATGAATTCAAATCTTAATTTCTTCACCTGGATGCTGCAGAACAACATGGTGACCATAGAAGCAATTTACTGTATTGTTACCAGTGGATTGGTTGAATCATATGTCCACGCACCTTAACAATGCATTGATCAAATTTATACCATCAGTACGTCTCACATGCTTTTCATGAATTCAAATCTTAATTTCTTCACCTGGATGCTGCAGAACAACATGGTGACCATAGAACTTAATGCCATTTAGTTGAAAATTTAGACTGCAGCTAAGCCAGCGGCAATCAAGGCAGAGTTTGATTAGACTCCACCATGCAAGAAAATCCAAGAACATCGTCTTCGTCTCTTTGAGAATAGTCGCCGACAAGAAAACAAGGATTGGATCACCTTGATTTCTTTGTCAAGCTAGTGGTACCGCGTACATGATGATTCTACTGCTTTGCTTTTATGGGAAGTAGACTATATTCCACACGAGGTCACTACCGTCCATGGAACTGGGTGCTAGTGGCAAACCTGTGTGTAGTATTACACGGCCAAGGAGTCCTTGTCATGGCATTTTAGGTCCTTGGCCGACAATGCATTGCCACATTCCAGTAGCTTTACCAACAACTTCCCATGTTGATATGTTGTCATTCACTAATAAATCTGGGGAGGTTATACTAGGAATCCGTGAGTTAGGCTCATAAAATGGAAGAATAGTATGGTGGGACATAATGGAGAACTGTTCCAGAAGCTCATACACTTGTCGCTTCCTTTCCTCTATCCTAAAATAGTTAGTCTTCTTCTACTTTAGTCCCTTCATAATTCAACAATTACAAGTTTGCAACGGCACATATTGACATAACTCAACATGATATTTACAAATCATGATGACTGGTGCAGCATGTATATCATTCCCAATACCTGGCAATTCTGTAACATATGTGTGCATGAAACCCATAGTTATGACACAGATTAATGTGCATGATGCATCGCCACGATCGAAACAACTATTATGCACGTGTAGAGATTATTTCTAAGAGCTTCAGTTGGCGGATTTTTTCTTAGTTCCTTCCTCCCTGGTGCATTTCTAGCCAGTGCTCTGGATGATTTATAGAGCTAGGTACGCACGGATTCATGCAATGGTCATGTTGAAGGAAATATGCCCTAGAGGCAATAATAAAGTTATTATTTATTTCCTTATATCATGATAAAGGTTTATTATTCATGCTAGAATTGTATTAACCGGAAACATAATACATGTGTGAATACATAGACAAACAGAGTGTCACTAGTATGCCTCTACTTGACTAGCTCGTTAATCAAAGATGGTTATGTTTCCTAACCATGGACAAAGAGTTGTCATTTGATTAACGGGATCACATCATTAGTTGAATGATCTGATTGACATGACCCATTCCATTAGCTTAGCACCCGATCGTTTAGTATGTTGCTATTGCTTTCTTCATGATTTATACATGTTCCTATGACTATGAGATTATGTAACTCCCATGTGCCGGAGGAACACTTTGTGTGCTACCAAACGTCACAACGTAACTGGGTGATTATAAAGGTGCTCTACAGGTGTCTCCAAAGGTACATGTTGGGTAGACGTATTTCGAGATTAGGATTTGTCACTCCGATCATCGGAGAGGTATCTCTGGGCCCTCTCGGTAATGCACATCACTTAAGCCTTGCAAGCATTACAACTAATGAGTTAGTTGCGGGATGATGTATTACGGAACGAGTAAAGAGACTTGCCGGTAACGAGATTGAACTAGGTATTGGATACCGACGATCGAATCCCGGGCAAGTAACATACCGATGACAAAGGGAACAACGTATGTTGTTATGCGGTCTGACCGATAAAGATCTTCGTAGAATATGTAGGAGCCAATATGGGCATCCAGGTCCCGCTATTGGTTATTGACCGGAGACATGTCTCGGTCATGTCTACATTGTTCTCGAACCCGTAGGGTCTGCACGCTTAAGGTTTCGATGACAGTTATATTATGAGTTTATACGTTTTGATGTACCGAAGGTTGTTCGGAGTCCCGGATGTGATCACGGACATGACGAGGAGTCTCGAAATGGTTGAGACATAAATATTGATATATTGGAAGCCTATGTTTGGATATCGGAAGTGTTCCGGGTGAAATCGGGATTTTACTGGAGTACCGGGAGGTTACCGGAACCCCCCGGGAGATATATGGGCCTTAGTGGGCCTTAGTGGAAAAGAGAAGAGGCAGCCAAAGATGGGCCGCGCGCCCCTCCCCTCACTTGGTCCGAATAGGACAAGGAGAGGGGGCCGGCCCCCCTTCCTCTTTTCCCCCTCCGCGAATCCTATTCCAACTAGGATTGGGGGGGGGGGGAATCCTACTCCCGGAGGGAGTAGGACTCCTCCTGGCGCGCCTCTCCTAGGTCGGCCGCACCCCCACTTGAGCCTTTATATACGGAGGAAGGGGCACCCCAGAGGAACACAAGTTGATCCACGTGATCATATTCTTAGCCGTGTGCGGCGCCCCCTGCCACCATAGTCCTCGATAATATTGTAGCGGTGCTTAGGCGAAGCCCTGCGACAGTAGTACATCAAGATCGTCACCACGCCGTCGTGCTGATGGAACTCTTCCCCGACACTTTGCTAGATCGGAGTACGGGGATCGTCATCGAGCTGAACGTGTGCTAGAACTCGGAGGTGCCGTAGTTTCGGTGCTTGATCGGTCGGGCCATGGAGACGTACGACTACATCAACCAAACGCTTCCGTTGTCGATCTACAAGGGTACGTAGATCACACTCTCCCCTCTCGTTGCTATGCATCACCATGATCTTGCGTGTGCGTAGGAATTTTTTTGAAATTACTACGTTCCCAACAGTTGCTTCCGAGCCTAGGTTTTATGTGTTGATATTATATGCACGAGTAGAACACAAGTGAGTTGTGGGCGATATAAGTCATACTGCTTACCAGCATGTCATACTTTGGTTCGGCGGTATTGTTGGATGAAGCGGCCCGGACCGACATTACGCGTACGCTTATGCGAGACCGGTTCTCCCGACGTGCTTTGCACATAGGTGGCTTGCGGGTGACAGTTTCTCCAAGTTTAGTTGAACCAAGTGTGGCTATGCTCGGTCCTTGCGAAGGTTAATACAGCACCAACTTGACAAACTATCGTTGTGGTTTTGATGCGTAGGTAAGGTTGGTTCTTGCTTAAGCCCGTAGCAGCTACGTAAAACTTGCAACAACAAAGTAGAGGACGTCTAACTTGTTTTGGCAGGGCATGTTGTGATGTGATATGGTCAAGACATGATGCTAATTTTATTGTATGAGATGATCATGTTTTGTAACCAAGTTATCGGCAACTGGCAGGAGCCATATGGTTGTCGCTTTATTGTATGCAATGCAATCGCGCTGTAATGCTTTACTTTATCACTAAGCGGTAGCGATAGTCGTGGAAGCATAAGATTGGCGAGACGACAACGATGCTACGATGGAGATCAGATGATGGTAATCATGACGGTGCTTCGGAGATGGAGATCACAAGCACAAGATGATGATGTCCATATCATATCACTTATATTGATTGCATGTGATATTTATCTTTTATGCATCTTATCTTGCTTTGATTGACGGTAGCATTATAAGAGGATCTCTCACTAAATTATCAAGATAAAAGTGTTCTCCCTGAGTATGCACCGTTGCCAAAGTTCGTCGTGCCCAGACACCACGTGATGATCGGGTGTGATAAGCTCTACGTCCATCTACAACGGGTGCAAGCCAGTTTTGCACACGCAGAATACTCAAGTTAAACTTGACGAGCCTAGCATATGCAGATATGGCCTCGGAACACTGAGATCGAAAGATCGAGCGTGAGTCATATAGTAGATATGATCAACATAGTGATGTTCACCATTGAAAACTACTCCATTTCACGTGATGATCGGTTATGGTTTCACTAATAGTAAAATGCCTACTAATGGCGCACCTAATTTGGCCATTAATGGCGCATTAGTGGTGCGCCATCAGTGCCACGCCATTAGTATATTTTACTAATGGCGCACCACTGGTGCGCCATTAGTATCTGGTATACTAATGGCGGACCTCAGATGCGCCATTAGTATATACAACAGTGCGCCATTAGTATGCCTTCCAGGGGGCCATGTATACCCAGGTGCTTTGGCATACTAATGGCGCACAACAATAAGATGCGCCATTAGTAACTTCGGCATACTAATGGCGCACTGTTTAATGATGCGTCATTAGTATCCTTTGGCATACTAATGACGCACTGTGATGTGATGCGCCATTAGTATGAATATTAGGTTTTTTTATTTTTTATTTTTCTATTTTTTACACAGGTTACAAAATGTATAATTGGACAAAATATAGACAGCACACATCAACAACAGATTCATCGAATACAATAGAAGATTATTCTCTGAATACAATTCATCATATTAGTCTCCGAATACAATTCATCATATTAGTCTCCGAATTGAAAAGACCGAACAAAGATAGAACATTATACTACAAGTCTCGAGACCGCGAGTAGCAAGTTTGTCTTCACATTACAAGTCGATATCGATAATCTAAACTACCATCACATAGAAGAGAGCTGCGGTCATCACGATGAGCATCATCATGATGAAACTCGTCTTCATCCGGTTCCTCCAACGCTCCCTCCCCTCTCCTGCTAGATAGCGGGCGTATCTAGATTCGGCCTCGGCCCTAGTGGTGTACCCTTTGTAACTGTTACCGCTGAATCGGTGAACCTGTCTCCGACACTCCTCCCAGTCGTTGTAGACTCCGGGAACCTTACCCTTGTACACGACATACGACGGCATCGCTATGCACTAGCCAAACGAAACTTAGTACCAATTCACAGACAATACATAAGCAATATATAAGTATGCAATAGAACGATCGGAAGAGAAAAGCAAGACATTAATTGCATCGATTACAACTAGGTTGAACGACTCTCGAAACCAAAGAGACATACTACAAGTTCATTAAAGTTTAATTACAACATGAGCCAATCGATTTTTCAGAACTAGACACAGCATCACTGCTTTCGACTCGACTCAAGGGACCGAAGCGTGGATGAAGCCGCCGTCTATCGTGGCAGTCATGAAATAACGGTCGTTGTCAGCCTGCATTTGTAGCATTGTGTCGATGTCACTGTTGGACGGTTGATTTCTGAGGTAGAACTGCCCCGAGGTACGAAGGACATCTTGATGGATGATTTCCGCAAACTCCGACTGGATGCGAAAGAATTCTTGTCTGATGTCCGCGTCCTGGATTGCCGACACGCTCGCGGCCCAATCTTTGAGTTTACTCGGTAGCAGAAATTGATGATGGTCCCGTACGATCGCCCGCATGTGATGGATGGCGTAGTAGGCACCCTTCTGACCGCCAGGCGGCTGCTTGACGCAGCAGAACGTCGTATTGTGGGAGAACACGTGCTTGCCGTACTTACGAATAGGCCTGGTGAAGGTGCCTCCAGATTTGGCGTAGCCGGGGAGAACATCATCAAGAACCTTCTTGACATTTGTGTAGTCTACGTTCGAATGACGGTCCGGGTCGAAATACGTGGCCATGGAATATTTGGGGCTTAGGAGGATGAGCGTGCAATGTGTGTCACTGCAGAAAACACGGAATGTTAAAAGAAAAACGATCGAAGAATTCATATGTTACGGGGCGGTTGAGGGGAGGACTTACTCGGGAAAGTAAGGCACGAGGAAGTTATCCTTATCTTGGTTTGCCAGAATGACGCCTTCGAGGTAAGAACTCGCGACTTGCCGGTCCCCAGCGCTGCCCAAGATCTTGGCATGCATGTAGAAGGGGTCGACTATCACGATGTCCGGGGTCTTCTCGCGAATGATCCGCATCTCCATACTCAGCGAAAATAGCCGAACGAAGGTGTAGTGCAGCGGATGAAGGTTCAACATAGCGTGGATGTCATCAAATCGCAGGACGATCGTACCCCCGATGGAGTTATCCACAAAGCCCTTGCCCTCTAGCACCTTGGCCGCGAAAACCGGGTATGCCACATCCTTCTCTCTGAGACGCCGCTTCTCCAAAGAAAGAACACTGTCATGCAGACTCCGCATAGCACCGATTGCAGCATCGAGCATATTTCTCGGTAGCATCGGCCTACCCGCCACATGCAGCCTCCTCATTAAACCCTCAGGTGAAGGTGGCCCGTCCTGAGCACGGATCGTACTCGGTGCCGGCTGGCCCACACCCTTGTTAGTCTTTCTTTTGCGTGCCTTCTTCTTCTCCTGTAATGGGACCGAGTTCTTCTCACAGACCGCCTTCTTGAGTGTGTTGGGGCTGATAATATTTCGCACCTCTCCTATCTAAGGCTCGGTGAAGTCGGCAGCTGGAGGCGTCTCCTGAGAGCTGAACTGCAGACGACGCCTGTTGCAACTTGGCTTCTCCGTGGTACCAGCTAGATCGCACACGTCTTTTGTTGGGTTGGGTTCTTGAGAAGGAGGCCCCATGAAGTCGCCACCGTACCCATGATCGGCAAAGTACTGATCGACGTTGCCAAATGTATCGTCGTCGTCGTCGTCGTTCTGATCCTGTGCCATATGCATGTTTGGATCCAGTGGCATAGGGATGTCCGGCACCGTTGCGGCGGTCTTGCCATGGGGCCGACTTGGCGCCGGCACGATTAGCGGTGTTGTCTTTGGGGTGGTGTCCCCCGCCCCCAAACGAATCTGGCTCTTCGGCCAAAGCAGGGGCCAGCTCAGGCAGGCGCTGAGGGTCATCACGTCATCATCGTCGGCCCCGACGGGTCGAATCGGAGGTAACAACTCGTCGCAGCCTGGCAGCACCCGAACCAGTTGAACCCTAAACAAGTTGGGTGGCATCTGGGTACCGTGGAACAAGGGGTTGCCCGGTTGAACAATTTTGCCCTTGGCGACATCGACCAACTCGTTGTTCACGAAGTGCAGGAGAGTGCACGGAACGTCGGCGGCGCCCTGCGAAAACATGTAGGGCGTCAGGGATGCCCAGTCAAAGGCAAGGAGACGAAGTCCTCGGCCGAGAGAGGCTTAATTAGTTACTGTGATGATGGCGTCGAGCTCGGCTAATGTCGAGGTACCGCCAACGGCGGGCGTGCAGTTGACGGAGGAGCCGCTTGCTGCAGAGGTGGCGGCCGGCGTACACCCGGGTGCATTAAGCTCCCGTGCCGGCGTCGGAGACACCAATGCCGCCTCCGCCGGAGACACCAATGGCCCCGCCATCGCGTTCTGCGAGTTGCTGGCCGTGAAGCTAGGAATCGGGGGCGGCCCCTGTTGGCCGCCCGCAATCCACGCACTCAACCCCTCGATCAAGGTAGGCACAATGGCGGTGATCGTCGCTCCGAGTTGTTGTTGCACTTGCTCTTGGACAATCTCCGGAATCCGCGCCACCTGTGCCTTGAGTTCTTGAACCTCGCGCGCCTGGCTTTCCGAGCTGGTCTTTTTCTCCTTTCTCCCACCAGTGTTATAGTATGACGACCATTTTGTCGACAAGCCTTTGCTGGCCACACGACCAGCTGACGTCGGCCTACTGAGCTTATCCTTGTTCTTCATTACATTCAACGCCCTATTTAGAGTGGTGTCCCAAGGGTTGCTCTTAGTCGACCCCGCGCTACTGCTTTCAATCGCCTGCAGAAGGAATATGAACCATTTAGAAATTTGGCGTCATTAATTAGAATGCAACCATATGGAGCTAATTACGCGGGGGTGTATTCCTTACCAGAACAAGCTCAAGCGCCCTGGTCTTCGGATCCATGGTAAGCTCCTTTGTTTTCGGGTCCTTCTTGTACCGGGCCCTGACAAAGTTCCTGGTCTGCTTGTCACCGTATTTATCGAAGAGGGGCGGTAGGCCTTGCTCGGCATGGTCCGCCTCCTCCTTGTCCCATATAGGCTCCGCCACTCTGTAACCGCCGGGACTGAGTGTGTGTTCCCCTAAGTTCAGCTCCCGCATTTCTTTCCCCCACTGACTTGATTCGGAGTTTACGGTGCTCGAGCAATTGATCTTGAAGTCGTTGTAGTCATCTTCGGTGATCGAAGGATTTTTCTCCTTGAGCTTCTCATAACTCTCACCTTTCTCGATCATTCTCTTCACATTGCTTTTCCAAGTAGACAGGGCCTTGCTCATCTTCGTGAGGGCAGCATTGTTCACTTTATTCCTTTTGAGGCTTGTGTTTTCAAATTCAGCGGGGAACTTGTATCGTTCGTGCAGCTTCGTGAAGAGGAGGTTGCGCAAATTCCCTCGGTCAGGATGCCTCAGGTTCTCGGTATTGATCGAGACGGTGCTCCGGAGAATGCACTCGAGCTGAAGCGAGTACCCCTTGACTATTCGTTCGGGCGCCGTTGGATTCCCGTCGGAGTCCACTTCAGTAACTTCCTCCTTGAGGGTGCGGAGCACGGTCGGGCGCCGGTCCTTCCGTTGCCTCTTCGGTTGGCTGCCATCTGTGCGTGCGCCGCCATCATCAGTGGTGGCATCCTTGGCGGCACCATCAGTGGTGGCATCAGTGGGGTCATCCTCGGCGGCACCATCAGTGGTCTCAGGATCGGTGGGGAAGGCGGCGTCCTCATACAAGTGAGGTTGTTCCTCCATCTCCTGGGACAGCTGCCAGAATGCCTTGCCGCCCGAACCCCCGGCCTCATCGTTGTTGGCCATGTTTCTCTCTAAATAGGAACAAAGTTTGGTCAAAAAGTTGGTTATTGTCAAGGAACAAGATCATGGTCTCATCATTTAGGGTTTGTCGACACCGAGGCATCCTAAAAGCTAAGCTTTTATCATTGAGGGTTTTTCGACGTCGAGGCACCCTAAAAGCCTAAGCTTTCATCATTTCGGTTTTTATCGACACCGAGGCACCCTAAAAGCCAAGGTTGTATAATTAATGGTTTGTCGACACCCATGCATTAGTCACAAGTACCCCATATGTCCTATTTTTAGCAAAGTCATGCTAAAATTCACGGCAAATTTCAGCATGACCTTTGCTGAAAATAGGACATATGGAGTACCCGAATTTGCCGGAACGGAAGTTAATCGACATTCCAGCAAACTCAAGGGCCTCTCGGGTGGACAAGGCAAAAAAGGCCTCCATCACAACATGGAAAATACATTGGCATGTGAAGAGGTGAAACAATATATGCATCTCCAAGCAGTATCATTCAACATTTTGGACAAACCACTACAAGCAATACTGGATCAGATACAAGAAGAATGTGAGAAAATGCAGGCAAATACTAACAGATTGAGGTGTTTGACTTGTGGTGCTCTCTGTGCTATTAACATTTCAAGTCAAAACCTTTTCTGGTTAGTAAGTGTTTCTTGAGCATATGTATGTAGTAAGTGTTTCTGCTCTCAGTGTTTCAGAACACATATTTTAGCTAGCTATCTGTTCACAATCTGCAACATGAGACACCAAAAACAATTGCTACCAATGAATCTACACTTCTATAAGAAAATAAATCAGAAACTTAGTATGTCATCATTAGGCAGCCACCATTAGTTATTCCGTTATGTTAAAGCAGAAATAGAAAAATAGACTGAAAACACTAAAATCAGAAACTTAGTGCATGATACAGATGCAAAGTAGGTTCAAAGACAAATGAAGACCATATGGTAAGTACAGCAAGCGAAATAGGATCACCAACTAATAGCTGAATGAAAGGCATATATATGACAGGCATATTTTCCGGCTACAAAGTGTTGTGGCAAATATGCCAGGCACCACAATGTGATCACACAAAGAAAATAGCCTCAAACCAGTTATTCTCGCATGATAATATGAAGCGGCAGAGGTCGAGCGCGTAGGGCTTGCGCAGCTCCCCGGACAGCGCCTCCAGCCACGTCTCCTCCACGAGCAGCTCCTCCAGCTTCGCGGCGCCGCCGGCCGCTAGATGCGAAACCCCGAGCAGTTCAGTTAGAACCCTAGCCAGGGTCCGGGGAGCGGGGGGCGTGGAGAAAGAGGGTACCTTTGGACTCGGCGAGGCGGAGGTTGCGCCGCGCGCGGGCGAGGCGTCGAGGCGGCGTCGAGGCGTCGAGGCGGCGTCGGGGCAGCGGCGTCGGGAGAGGAGAGGGGAAGGAGATCGAGGGCGAGGGCGAGGGAGAGAGAGGGGATAGGTTTGGGCCGGGGAGGAAATATGGATGGGGGCGGCACAATAGTAATGGCGCACCACCCTCGGTGCGCCATAAGTACATCCATACTAATGGCGCACCTCACCCTGGTGTGCCATTAGTTTTTTTTTTTGATTTCTGCTCGAGCCAACAGGTTATCTTCCACCTGACCTGATCCACATCAAGTTCCCTCTACTAGCTTGACTGGTCAGTAGCTAGTTCTCACACCAGGAGGTCTTGGGTTCGATTCCCAAGCTCCACAATTTTTTTTATGCATTTAAAATGCTGTTTGATACTTATTTGTGTTTAAATATGTTCAAACTTGTTTAAATCATAACAGTAATATTTTTTATAAGACAGTAATAATTTTTTTTTAAATATCATCAAACAGTAATGCCGGTGGAGTGGGGAAGGGTGCGGGGGTGCGGGGGGTCGGCGGCGGCGGTTGAGTAGGGGAGGGGTGCGGGGGGTCGGCGGCGGCGGTTGAGTAGGGGAGGGGTGCGGGGGGTCGGCGGCGGCGGCCGGTGGACCGGGGGGTGCTCGGCGGCGAGGGGGACCGGATCTGGCGAGGTGGGATAGCGATCGAGATGGAGGGGGATCGAGATCGAGTGTCCATGAAATTTAAAAATATTCATGATAGTTCAAAAAGTGCCCATGAAATACAATCGAGAAATGAAGGCTACGATTTAAATACAATCGATCTTAGCTAGCTATCTGTTCACAATCTTCTTGCCCTTCTTTTTCGCAAATGGAGTTCTTCTGTGGAACGGACGTCCTTCAGGTAGGGTGGTCCTGCTTCTTCTTGTGGTGTATGCTGCTACTTCATCATCGTCGTCATGTTCGATCCTCGGGTCGCCATACTTGTCGAAGTCTTGCTCATTGGCTACTCCATCCATTCCGATGATCTTCCTTTTGCCTCTCCTCACGACAACACGACTGGGCTTTGACGGGTCGGTAATGAAGAAGCATTGGTCCACTTGGGAAGCCAGTACCCATGGCTCATTTTTCGCGGTGACGTTTGCGCCCGCGGTCTTGGATTTGGCTTCGGGTATAACCATGGTGGTGAAATACCGATCTTCTTTTAGGACGCTCTTGGCCCATCTGACACGGAACATCGGGACCTTCTCTCCAGCGTAGCTCAGCTCCCAGATCTCCTCGATCCTTCCGTAGTATTTGTCCTTGTCGTTACCGGTGTAGAATTCCATCGTTACCCCAGAGTTCTGATAACCATCGCTCTTCATGTCCTTGGCCTCGGTGTAGAATGTGTAGCCGTTGATATCGTACGCCTCATAGGTCATCAGGTTGTGCTCGGCGCCCTGTGACAAGGCGAATATGAGTTGTTCTTCCGCGGAAGAATCCTCATGTAAAGGGTACGGCAGAAGCTTCTGCTTGAACCAACGCGTGAAACATGAGTTGTGCTCTTTGAGTATATCTCCGTCCGTCCTCTGTTGGCCTCGGTCATTGTACGTCTTCTTAATAAAGGTTTTGTGCTCTACCACCCAAGGATCGACCACGTCTATGTGTTGTAGCGCGACTAGGTTTGCTCTTTCAAAGTCTGCGAGTCGACCCTCGAAGTCGACATGCATTTCGCGGCGACCCTCACGGTGACCCCATCCAGCGAGCCTGCCGAGGTGCCTGTTGACTGGCAGACCAACGGGGTTCTCGATGCCTAGATGATTCGTGCAGTAGGAGATGCACTCTTCGGTCAGAAAGCCCCTGGCTATGCTTCCCTCTGGACGTGACATGTTGCGAACGTATCCTTTGATGACACCATTCATCCTTTCGAACGGCATCATGCTGTGCAGGAACGTCGGCCCGAGTTGGATGATATCCTCCACTATATGGACCAGCAGATGCACCATAACGTCGAAGAATGCGGGCGGGAAGTACATCTCAAGCTCGCATAGTATCACCACGATCTCTTCCTGTAGCCTTCTGAGTTGCCTCACGCCAATCGACTTCCGAGCGATGACGTCGAAAAAGTTGCATAGGCCAAATAGCGTTTCACGGACGTGCGCGTCCATGATCCCACGGATTGCAACTGGAAGTATCTGCGTCATCAGCACGTGACAGTCGTGAGACTTCATCCCGCTGAACTTCTGCTTCGCTGGGTCTAGGTATCTGCTTATCTTCCCCGCGTAACTGTAAGGAAGTTTTACTCCTAGGAGGCAGGTGAAAAACTGCTCGATCTCCTCCTGACTTAGAGTGAAGCACGCGGGAGGGTAGTCATTTCCGGTCTTCTTGTCCTTTTTGCCTTTGCGACGACTTTCTGTGTCCTGCTTCGCCTCGTCATCATCATCATCATCATCATCATCATCATCATATATAGCGTGAAGCTCCTGCCTGATGCCCATTGATTTCAAGTCTGCCCTTGCTTTCGGCCCATCTTTGGTCCTCTCTGGCATGTTGAGCAGGGTACCAAGCAGACTCTCGCACATGTTCTTCGTGATATGCATGACATCAAGGCTGTGAGGCACACGGTGGATCTTCCAGTACGGCAAGTCCCAGAAAACAGACCTCGTTTTCCATACCTTCAGCAGCGGCTCTGGCGCCTTTCGCTTCTTTCCCGGCTCTGGCGCCTTTTGCTTCTTTCCCGGCAGTGGGCAGTCTTTCCAATTTTTCAACAGCTTGTCTATTTCCTCGCCGCTCCTCGTACACGGGCGTTTTTGGGGTTCGGTTTCAACATCGAACAGATCCTTGCGTTTCCTCCACGGGTCATCGTCGTGAAGCCACCTTCGATGTCCCATGAACACGGTTTTCGAAGACCCGGGATCTCTATCTAGCTGGCGATACGTTGTGTCATCCATGCACCTTACGCATCCAGAAAATCCGTGGACTACCTGCCCCGCGAGATATCCGTAACCGAGATAGTCGTGCACCGTCGTGAGCAGTGCGGCTCTCATAGGGAAATATTCTTTCTCTGCGGCGTCCCACGTATTGGCTGGCGTTTTCCACAGTGTGTCTAGCTCCTCCTTCAGCAGCCCTAGATACAGATTGATGTCGTTCCCTGGTTGTTTCGGCCCTTCAATTAGCATACTCATGTGAATGTACTTCCTCTTCATGCACAACCAGGGGGAAGGTTGTACATCCACACAAACACAGGCCAGGTGCTATGTGTGCTTCTCTGGCTGCCAAACGGATTGACTCCATCGGTGCTCGTGTCCAGCACGATGTTCCTTGGATCCTTCCCAAATTCTGTGTATTCAAAGTTCAACGCTTGCCACTGGCTCACATCCTTAGGGTGACTCAGCATCTTGTCTTTTTTATCTATCTCCGGATCATTTGCGTCATCTTGTCGCTTCTTCTCCTCCCTATCCGCGTGCCAACGCAGGAGCTTTGCTACCTTAGGGTCCGCGAAATACCGCTGCAGACGAGGAGTGATCGGAAAGTACCACACCACTTTTCGAGGAGCTTTCTTCCTCTTCTTGTATCGAGTGACGCCGCACACCGGACATATGGTAGACTCCGCGTGCTCGTCCCGATAAATGATGCAATTGTTCATGCACACATGGTATTTCACATGCGGTAAATCCAGAGGACACATGATTTTCTTCGCCTCCTCCAAACTGGTCGGGCACTTGTTCCCCTTGGGAAGACGTTCGTGTCAGAATGACATGTTCTCGTCGAAGCATGCGTCGGTCATTTTGTGTTTTACCTTCATCTCCAGAGCCATGAGCGTTACTTTCAGGAGGGTATCCTCGGGCCTGCATCCTTCATACAATGGAGTAACCGCGTCTAACTCAAGTTGATCCATCTTGGCTTTCTCTCGGGCGGCAGCTCTTGCGTTATCCGTCTGCTTGAGAAGCAGCTCTTGAATATGAGGGTCCTGCACCCAGCCCATCGATGGTCCAGCGTCGTCTGCTCCGCCAGCATCATCATCTTCATGATCATGCCCGTCGTCTGCTCCGGCATCTTCCTCATCATCATGTCCTGCATCTTCTATATGATGACTGTGTACAGCATCACCGTCATGATCATCTCCTGGGGATTCTTCGTCTTCTCGCCCGCCCGAGCCGCGGTGGTTGTCTTGCTGCCCTTCCTCATTTCTTGCCTGGCCCCCATGGACGACTTCGTAGTCATCTTCATCACCTTGCCACCGATAGCCATCCATGAAACCACGCAAGAGCACGTGCTCCCGCACCTGCCCGGAATCCGGGTCCGCAATAAGGCTCTTCAGCTTGCATCTTCGACACGGACATCTTATCTCCGTCTCGTTCTTTTGAAGCATCTCGGCCTTCACGGACCTCAAAAACCTATTCACGATGCCTTCGGTCATCGTGCGGACCATGGTCGCCTACGGGGTAGAGCAAAACGATATTTTAGAACCAAGAAAAAATTTGGCATGACTTTCCCTAAAAATAGGACCAAAAAGAATGCTTAATGCCAAAATTCTTGCCGAAACGGAAATGAATCAACATTCCGGCAAAATATTGGCAACTATCGCATTTCAAATACCGGTACACCTCCAAACACAAACACATATGCAACACCACAAACATATGCAACACCACGAACATACATAGATCTAGCTAGGCCATAAAAAGTGCATGTGCACATTGTTGTAGGGAGAACAACATAAATATAGCTTCCCCCCTTACTTACCTATCAAAACAAGGTAATTTAACCACTTAAATTGAATGAATCTATGGTGGAAATGAGGTGAAAAAGAGGAGGCACCCGAGACAGGGAGGAGGTGGAGAGAATGAAGTGGGGAGAAAGTGAGTGTGGGTAGGAGAGGCTGTCCAAAATATCTTGTTGATGTCCACTTACTAATGGCGCACCAACTCTAAATGCGCCATTAGTAATCCAGGTTACTAATGGCGCACCTTCTGGTGGTGTGCCATTAGTAGTTGCAAAAAAAAACATACTAGTGGCGCACTGTTCCACAGTGCGCCATTAGTAGTTTTGCAAAAAAAGGAATAAAAAATATAATAAAAAACAACATTAGTGGCGCACTTTCCGACAGGTGCGCCATTACTAGTTACAACTAGTAATGGCGCACTGTGTCTGGATGCGCCATTAGTATGTTTGGACAGGTGCACTAGTTCAAAAAAAAATTTGATACTAATGGCGCATCCTGGGCCAGGTGCGCCATTAGTAGTTTCAACTCTAATGGCGTATCAGAAGGTGGTGCACCATTAGTATATACTAATGGTGCACCGCTTGAGTAGTGCGCCATTAGTGTCAATCCCATCTATAGCCCTTTTTCTAGTAGTGTTTAGTTGATTTGGATCACGTGATCACTTAGAAGATTGGAGGGATGTCTATCTAAGTGGGAGTTCTTAAGTAATATGATTAATTGAACTTAAATTTATCATGAACTTAGTACCTGATAGTATCTTGCTTATGTATGTTTGATTGTAGATAGATGGCCCGTGCTGTTGTTCCGTTGAATTTTAATGCGTTCCTTGAGAAAGCAAAGTTGAAAGATGATGGTAGCAATTACATGGACTGGGTCCGTAACTTGAGGATTATCCTCATTGCTGCACAGAAGAATTACGTCCTGGAAGCACCGCTGGGTGCCAGGCCTGCTGCTGGAGCAACACCAGATGTTATGAACGTCTGGCAGAGCAAAGCTGATGAATACTCGATAGTTCAGTGTGCCATGCTTTACGGCTTAGAATCGGGACTTCAACGACGTTTTGAACGTCATGGAGCATATGAGATGTTCCAGGAGTTGAAGTTAATATTTCAAGCAAATGCCCGGATTGAGAGATATGAAGTCTTCAATAAGTTCTATAGCTGCAAGATGGAGGAGAACAGTTCTGTCAGTGAGCATATACTCAAAATGTCTGGGTGTAATAATCACTTGATTCAGATGGGAGTTAATCTTCAAGATGATTGCGTCATTGACAGAATTCTCCAATCACTGCCACCAAGCTACAAGAGCTTCGTGATGAACTATAATATGCAAGGGATGAATAAGACTATTCCCGAGCTCTTCGCAATGCTGAAAGCTGCGGAGGTAGAAATCAAAAAGGAGCATCAAGTGTTGATGGTCAACAAGACCACTAGTTTCAAGAAAAAGGGCAAAGGGAAGAAGAAGGGGAACTTCAAGAAGAACAACAAGCAAGTTGCTGCTCAAGAGAAGAAACCCAAGTCTGGAACTAAGCCCGAAACTGAGTGCTTCTACTGCAAGCAGACTGGTCACTGGAAGCGGAACTGCCCCAAGTATTTGGCGGATAAGAAGGATGGCAAGGTGAACAAAGGTATATGTGATATACATGTTACTGATGTGTACCTTACTAGAGCTCACAGTAGCACCTGGGTATTAGATACTAATATTTGCAACTCGAAATAGGGACTACGGATTAGGCGAACACTGACAAAGGACGAGGTGACAATGCGCGTGGGAAATGGTTCCAAAGTCGATGTGATCACGGTCGGCACGCTACCTCTGCATCTACCTTCGGGATTAGTATTAGACCTAAATAATTGTTATTTGGTGCCAGCGTTGAGCATGAACATTATATCTGGATCTTGTTTAATGCGAGACGGTTATTCATTTAAATCATAGAATAATGGTTGTTCTATTTATATGAGTAATATCTTTTATGGTCATGCACCTTTGAAGAGTGGTCTATTTTTGATGAATCTCGATAGTAGTAACACACATATTCATAATGTTGAAGCCAAAAGATGCAGAGTTGATAATGATAGTGCAACTTGTTTGTGGCACTGCCGTTTAGGTCATATCGGTATAAAGCGCATGAAGAAACTCCATACTGATGGGCTTTTGGAACCACTTGATTATGAATCACTTGGTACTTGCGAACCGTGCCTCATGGGCAAGATGACTAAAACACCGTTCTCCGGTACTATGGAGAGAGCAACAGATTTGTTGGAAATCATACATACAGATGTATGTGGTCCGATGTATGGGTATATCTACTTAATGAAACATAAGTCTGAAACATTTGAAAAGTTCAAAGAATTTCAGAGTGAAGTTGAAAATCATCGTAACAAGAAAATAAAGTTTCTATGATCTGATCGTGGAGGAGAATATTTGAGTTACGAGATTGGTGTACATTTGAAGCAATGTGGAATAGTTTCGCAACTCACGCCACCCGGAACACCACAGCGTAATGGTGTGTCCGAACGTCGTAATCGTACTTTACTAGATATGGCGCGATCTATGATGTCTCTTACTGATTTACCGCTATCGTTTTGGGGTTATGCTTTAGAGACGGCCGCATTCACGTTAAATAGGGCACCATCAAAATCCGTTGAGACGACACCTTATGAACTATGGTTTGGCAAGAAACCAAAGTTGTCGGTTCTTAAAGTTTGGGGCTGCGATGCTTATGTGAAAAACTTCAACCTGATAAGCTCAAACCCAAATCAGAGAAATGTGTCTTCATAGGATACCCAAAGGAGACTGTTGGGTACACCTTCTATCACAGATCCGAAGGCAAGACATTCGTTGCTAAGAATGGATCCTTTCTAAAGAAGGAGTTTCTCTCGAAAGAAGTGAGTGGGAGGAAAGTAGAACTTGACGAGGTAACTGTACCTGCTCCCTTATTGGAAAGTAGTACATCACAGAAATCTGTTTTTGCGACACCTACACCAATTAGTGAGGAAGCTAATGATAATGATCATGAAACTTCAGAATAAGATACTACTGAACCTCGTAGATCAACCAGAGTAAGATCCGCGCCAGAGTGGTACGGTAATCCTGTTCTGGAAATCATGCTACTAAATCATGATGAACCTACGAACTATGAAGAAGCGATGGTGAGCCCAGATTCCGCAAAATGGCTTGAAGCCATGAAATCTGAGATGGGATCCATGTATGAGAACAAAGTATGGACTTTGGTTGACTTGCCCGATGATCGGCAAGCAATTGAGAATAAATGGATCTTCAAGAAGAAAACTGACGCTGACGGTAATATTACTGTCTACAAAGCTCGACTTGTCGCAAAAGGTTTTCGACAAGTTCAAGGGGTTGACTACGATGAGACCTTCTCACCCGTAGCGATGCTTAAGTCTGTCCGAATCATGTTAGCAATTGCCGCATTTTATGATTATGAAATTTGGCAGATGGATGTCAAAACTACATTCCTGAATAGATTTCTGGAAGAAGAGTTGTATATGATGCAACCGGAAGGTTTTGTTGATCCAAAGGGAGCTAACAAAGTGTGCAAGCTCCAGCGATCCATTTATGGACTGGTGCAAGCCTCTCGGTTTGATAGTGTGATCAAAGCATTTGATTTTATACAGACTTTCGGAGAAGCCTGTATTTACAAGAAAGTGAGTGGGAGCTCTATAGCATTTCTGATATTATATGTGGATGACATATTACTGATTGGAAATGATATAGAATTTCTGGATAGCATAAAGGGATACTTGAATAAGAGTTTTTCAATGAAAGACCTCGGTGAAGCTGCTTACATATTAGGCATAAAGATCTATAGAGATAGATCAAGACGCTTAATTGGACTTTCACAAAGCACATACCTTGACAAGATTTTGAAGAAGTTCAAAATGGATCAAGCAAAGAAAGGGTTCTTGCCTGTGTTATAAGGTGTGAAGTTGAGTCAGACTCAATGCCCGACCACTGCAGAAGATAGAGAGAAAATGAAAGATGTTCCCTATGCTTCAGCCATAGGCTCTATCATGTATGCAATGATGTGTACCAAACCTGATGTGTGCCTTGCTATAAGTCTAGCAGGGAGGTACCAAAGTAATCCAGGAGTGGATCACTGGACAGCGGTCAAGAACATCCTGAAATACCTAAAAAGGACTAAGTATATGTTTCTCGTATATGGAGGTGACAAAGAGCTCATCGTAAACGGTTACGTTGATGCAAGCTTTGACACTGATCCGGACGATTCTAAATCGCAAACCGGATACGTGTTTACATTAAACGGTGGAGCTGTCAGTTGGTGCAGTTCTAAACAAAGCGTCGTGGCGGGATCTACATGTGAAGCGGAGTACATAGCTGCTTCGGAAGCTGCAAACGAAGGAGTCTGGATGAAGGAGTGCATATCCGATCTAGGTGTCATACCTAATGCATCGGGTCCAATGAAAATCTTTATTGACAATGCTGGTGCAATTGCCTTGGCAAAGGAATCCAGATTTCACAAGAGAACCAAACACATCAAGAGACGCTTCAATTCCATCCGGGATCTAGTCCAGGTGGGAGACATAGAGATTTGCAAGATACATACGGAGCTGAATGTAGCAGCCCCGTTGACTAAGCCTCTTCCACGAGCAAAACATGATCAGCACCAAAGCTCCATGGGTGTTAGAATCATTACTGTGTAATCTAGATTATTGACTCTAGTGCAAGTGGGAGACTGAAGGAAATATGCCCTAGAGGCAATAATAAAGTTATTATTTATTTCCTTATATCATGATAAAGGTTTATTATTCATGCTAGAATTGTATTAACCGGAAACATAATACCTGTGTGAATACATAGACAAACAGAGTGTCACTAGTATGCCTCTACTTGACTAGCTCGTTAATCAAAGATGGTTATGTTTCCTAACCATGGACACAGAGTTGTCATTTGATTAACGGGATCACATCATTAGTTGAATGATCTGATTGACATGACCCATTCCATTAGCTTAGCACCCGATCGTTTAGTATGTTGCTATTGCTTTCTTCATGACTTATACATGTTCCTATGACTATGAGATTATGTAACTCCCGTGTGCCGGAGGAACACTTTGTGTGCTACAAAACATCACAACGTAACTGGGTGATTATAAAGGTGCTCTACAGGTGTCTCCAAAGGTACATGTTGGGTTGACGTATTTCGAGATTAGGATTTGTCACTTCGATCATCGGAGAGGTATCTCTGGGCCCTCTCGGTAATGCACATCACTTAAGCCTTGCAAGCATTACAACTAATGAGTTAGTTGCGGGATGATGTATTACGGAACGAGTAAAGAGACTTGCCGGTAACGATATTGAACTAGGTATTGGATACCGACGACCGAATCTCGGGCAAGTAACATACCGATGACAAAGGGAACAACGTATGTTGTTATGCGGTCTGACCGATAAAGATCTTCGTAGAATATGTAGGAGCCAATATGGGCATCCGGGTCCCTCTATTGGTTATTGACCGGAGACGTGTCTCGGTCATGTCTACATTGTTCTCGAACCCGTAGGGTCCGCACGCTTAAGGTTTCGATGACAGTTATATTATGAGTTTATACGTTTTGATGTACCGAAGGTTGTTCGGAGTCCTGGATGTGATCACGGACATGACGAGGAGTCTCGAAATGGTCGAGACATAAAGATTGATATATTGGAAGCCTATGTTTGGATATCAAAAGTGTTCCGGGTGAAATTGGGATTTTACCGGAGTAGCGGGAGGTTACCGGAACCCCCCGGAAGATATATGGGCCTTAGTGGGCCTTAGTGGAAAAGAGAAGAGGCAGCCAAAGATGGGCCGCGCGCCCCTCCCCTCCCTTGGTCCGAATAGGACAAGGAGAGGGGGCCGGCCCCCCTTCCTCTTTTCCCCCTCCGCGAATCCTATTCCAACTAGGATTGGGGGGGGGGGGAATCCTACTCCCGGAGGGAGTAGGACTCCTCCTGGCGCGCCTCTCCTAGGCCGGCCGCACCCCCCCCCCCCCTTGATCCTTTATATATGGAGGCAGGGGCACCCCAGAGGAACACAAGTTGATCCACGTGATCATATTCTTAGCCGTGTGCGGCGCCCCCTGCCACCATAGTCCTCGATAATATTGTAGCGGTGCTTAGGCGAAGCCCTGCGACAGTAGTACATCAAGATCGTCACCACGCCGTCGTGCTGACGGAACTCTTCCCCGACACTTTGCTGGATCGGAGTCCGGGGATCGTCATCGAGCTGAATGTGTGCTAGAACTCAGAGGTGCCGTAGTTTCAGTGCTTGATCGGTCGGGCCATGGAGACGTACGACTACATCAACCAAACGCTTCCGTTGTCGATCTATAAGGGTACGTAGATCACACTCTCCCCTCTCGTTGCTATGCATCACCATGATCTTGCGTGTGCGTAGGAAATTTTTTGAAATTACTACGTTCCCAACACATGTGACCTTCTTTCCCATGTTAATTGACATTTACCACATTCGTTGTGCTCTCGGAGCAAACTTTTTCTATTTATACTTCTATTGTTGCATGTACAACTCTCTTATGAGCCAAGAACCCATACCCAAGGAGCCAACTAAAATTTCCAGGGGAATTTGAGCTGAAATTTCCATGAAAAAATTGAACTTTGCAAGAAAAATTGCACCAGTGTTGCGAAAGTACTGAAAATGTTGCAAGAAAAACTAATTTCTTTCTAGGGGATTCTTGGCTGAATTTCCAAAAAATATTGAAATTTGCAACAACAAAAAGTGCATCAATGTACATCCTAGGTACTAGAACAACCCAATATCTATCTACTATTTGTATTCGTCGTTTGGCCTTGCCACACCAACATTTTTGTCAGATGATTACAGAGTAAGCCTAATGTCACATGTTGACTAGCATCACAAAACTCAATCCACAGGATCTAGATTCAACGGCACCCGCTAGGGGTGGCACCACGCACGATGGTCACCAGATCCTCACTCATGAAAAAAACATGTGATTGGTTACTTTATAGTTCATCATTATTCAACTCTCTTCGTCTTTTGTGTATCATTTTTAAGTCTTTAGTTTGTTGTACTTGTACATGCCTCTTTTTAGCCAATATTTTCTTGGCAAGACAAATGAACTAAAATAGACAAAAAGACATATACTGACAATGGGATGATCGTGTTTGAACATATATTTGCATGTATTAGGTCAAAGTACCAGGCAAACTTGTACATATGTATGATATAATTTATTGTATATTCCTGATTTTCAATCCGGCAGTGAAGCATGCCAACGACGAGTTTACATAACAATGGCCATAACATGTCCATCTAGATGACGAGGGACCCCCCGTAGCAATCCGTCGAGGTCAGAGCCATATTATTGGTACCCCAAATAGTCTCCCACAAACTAATTTGTAGTCTTTTTTCCAGATGAACCAGACAGACAAGCTAGATTAGTCGCCGCCATACATATCACGACCCGTTCTAGAATATCATGTCATGGACCCAAAAAGGACAGTTCCCACACAAGTCATAGTACCGGAAATTCCTAGTGCAAGCAATACAGCCGCACATGTATGCCATAAAGAATATGTTTGTGCTTACGCTTGACACAAACCACATAGGCCTTGTATTGGTAAAATTCGGGAGAGTTGGGTGAGATCAGCATCCCGCTTGCCAATACCAACCCTAGTTTCCCTCTTTTCTGCATGTTGAGCCATGAAACTATCACGCCGCTATGAATCCATGTTGATTCATAGAGTCACGGCAAAAAGACGTAGTATGTAGATTCCCAATGCCTCACGGTCCTAGGTTATCCTAAATGCATTGCTGACCAGCCATGAATCTGAGTAGCCGAGTATAGGCTTGTACTACTGAGAATTCATGGTCGCTAGCACTCGACATCATGCGGTTATGTGGTGCATAGGGATGTCAGCGGTTTATAAAGCCATGAAGGAACTATGCCATGTCATCGTCACGTGCTTAGCTTAGCTTGAAGTACTTTTTATGTCCTCTAATAACTATGCCATGTGAGCTTGCCTTACCAATATTTTGTAACCATATTTGTTCCGACACTAATACGCAATAACACATCGCTGCATTGTCGCCACCCCATATGCGATGAGGCACAACATCACACACACACACACACACACACACACACACACACATTTAATCATTAGTCGTGTGTCCAATGTGCTATCAAAATGGCAGAGAACTAGGTAATTTCCTTGTCGGTTTCATTTCTGTTTCCGGTCCATCGGATGTCATGTTACCCCTATTCGAGCCAATGCAAACAATCGAAACCAGATATGAAACCAAAGGTTTGGCACAAAAAAGAAAAAACATGCTAGTCTTAGGGACGTGTATACAATGGTTGAAACATTTTTTCTTCTCTTCTTGTTCAAGTGAAAAGTCAACATGCAAGGCAGGGACCTTCGTGGGGAAGCAATCCCTCCCTCCCACAGTCAACTGTCGTGTCCTCAACACAAAGACGACTCTGCTTTCCAGGGTGCTAACCGCAAAAGCAAAGCAAACCTACCTAACCCCGTTATAGTTCCCGCGCCTCGTTCGTCGTCGGCGACCGGCTGTCCGCTCTCATCGCCGCAGCGCCCCCCGCTCTTCACTCCCTGCCGATGCCCAAGCCGCCACGCGCCTGCTTGCTCCCCACGCTCGCTGGCCTCGCATTAGATCCACGACCGCCAGGCCTGCAGGCGGGGAGCGCTTCGGCGCGTGCTAAAGGCCCTGGATCTCACGGCGCCACCCGTTTTATGTGTGGTGCAGCCAGCTGCAATGGAGAATGGCGATATCGAGGCCGCAGAGGAGGGGCTACTGATGCCGGCACCACCCGTTGGGCGGAGGTACCGGTCGGTGGGCACCGACAACAGCACCGTCATTCAGATGACCTCCATGGAGCCTGGCCCTTGCGGCTCCACCTCCGTCACTGCCCACGACGTCATGACACTCCAGCCGCCTAGGTGACGCTGCATACTTCGTCTCATATCTTTTAGAGAATGGTTTTTTAGAGCCCCTATGTACCTGCACCCTCTATCTCGGCCTTGCATGGCAGCATGGGTGGCTCGCTTTCCCTTTTTATTTTATTTGATTGATACACTCAGTTCGTACGAGAGTTTCGGATTTAGTAAGTACATGTTGCTCCGGAATTGCTAGTATAGCTGCTGCGAGTTTGAGTGTGCATTGTCTTCGCCGAGAGTTAGAGACGAAGGAGTCGCTGTCATGGCGTTGGAGATGCTCGGCCTACTGCTAGCACGATGCAAAGTTCTGGTGGGTCAACAATATCGTGCAGCATTTAGATTGTTCCCAGTACCTCACAATCCTGTACCGTACCCAATATGCATTGTTAGCGGACAGATTAATCTGCTTGCATGCAATGCCAGATCGAAAAAACTAGATGTGTGTACGTGCAAAGATTATTTCCAAGAGCTTGAGCTGGCCATAGTCTTTCTTTGTTCCTTCTTTCCTTCCTGGTGTATTGGACGTGCTTGGAAATGCTATGGGTGATTTATAGAGCCAGGTAGGCACCCAGCCATGCCATGGCCATGTGATTGCTTACCCGAAGCGGAAAATTGCACGGTAACGATAGGTACCGGCAAGGCTGGCTCCAATAGGAAGCAGCCAACTAGCACTCCGTTGGCCAAGTATCTTTGTATTACATTTTTTTTTATTTCCTATCTTTGTATTTCTACTCACTCTCTCTCTCTCTCTCTCTCTCTATCCAGCAGTTGACCCTACACTTGTACTCCCTCCGGTCCTTTTTAGTCTGCATATAAGTTTTGTCTGAAGTCAAAACATCTCTGCTTTGACCAAACTTATAGAAAATAGTATGAACATTTACAATGCCAAATCAATATTGTTAGATTCATTACGAAATGTAGTTTCATAGAATATATATTCGGTATGGTAGATGTTGATAATTTTTACTATATATTTGGTCAAACTATGCAAAGTTTGACTTGAATCAAATCTAATACGCGGATGCATGACAGTAATATGGCAGAACCACTCTCTCTTCTCCCTCAGAATAAATTCAACCATTTCTTTCACCTTGCCTAATTTAAAACATCTATACCATTTAAACCATATATTCATTTTTGAAACCTTTTTTATATTTGAACTCCTTGCGTCCAAACATTTAAAATGAGATCAATTTTAGATATTTTTCAGCCATGTTTAAATTCGAACGTATATTTCATAATTTTAAATAATCAGTTTCGTAATGATACATTACAATTTCACTTTTTGTAGTTACTATTTCACAATTCAGAACCTACATTTCACTTTTCACCAGCTTGTTTCACAAAAAAATACATCTATTTCAGTTGCACATTTTTCGAATGACATATTTCAGTCTCTTAGAATAAATTATTTCACATATCCAAATAATAAGTTTCACAAGTTGGATTATTCAGTTTCATATTGTTTTTCACTTTCAGAACATACATTTCACTTTCCACTGGCTTGTTTCACAAAAATCACATATATTTCGATTGCACATTTTTTAAATATATATTTCATTCTTTTGAAATAAACTGGTACACATTTCCATATAATCTGTTTCATAAGTTGGCATTTCAGTTTCATATGTTTTGCACTTTCAGATCCTACATTTCACTTTACAATGGCTTGCTTCACCAAACTCACATCTATTTCAACTGCACATTTTTTTAAATAACATATTTCACTCTTTTGAAAAACTTTTACACATTTCAAAATAATCAGTTTCACAAGTTAACATTTTGGTTTTATATTTGGATTAAAAAGATTTCGAGTGAAATAGATTGGTTTCGCATATTTCTGTTGAAATAGTTTTCTTTTTTACATTTTTCTAGTGAAGTAGGTTTGTTTCACATGTGGAATGTGAAATGTTAAAATTTGAACATGTTTGAAATGTATCCAAGATTGGTCGAGTTCTAAAGGTCTTAGCGTCGGGAGCTCAAATATATAAATTATTTTCAAAACAAACTTATAGTATAAATGATGTGGATGATTTAATTTAGCTAAGGTGAAATAAAAGGGTGGATTTATGTTGAGAGAAGAGAGAGAGGGACTGTCACATGCTAACATATCTGCCATAACAAGGACAATGGTGAGGACAATGGTGAAGGACAATGAGAAAGGGGCAAGTATATGTTCAATATAGAAGGAAAATGAGAATAAAAATTTGACGGTGACATGAATCTTGATGTACACACGGACGATGAGATGTTTGTCGGTATGTACCGTTACCGCACAAAACGACTTTGTGTTTGCTTACCTCCTTTTTCCCGGGTTAATTGGAACTCATCCCAATCATCTGACTGGTTGTAGTCTCTGGGTGAAATTTTGCTATTTATACTTCTATTGTTGCATGTACAAAACTGTCCTATTCCGACAAGCCAAGTATGTGCATACCCATTCTGATTTATACACAAGCACATAAACATATTGCTTTTACTAAGCCTCAACTCCGCTTTTGTAGATCTTAATTACCTAAAGTTGCAGTCTTTGAAGATGTGCAACTTCAGTGAAATATGGCACGTTTTAGTTTGTAAGTTATATACAAAATGAGTGTTGTTGCAAATGCTTAGTTGAAAATTTAGTCCGCCATGTTGATATTTAGAGCTAAGCTTAGCGGCAATCAATCCGCCCATGCCAGCGAGAGAATACTCACCGACAAGAAAATAACACTATGTTCACCTTAATTTCTTCCTCAATCTAGTGATCCTGCATGGCTGCATACATGATGACTTTGCCGCTTTGCTTTTATGGGAAGTACTGTATTTCCCATAAGGACACTGCCGTCCATGGAAACTCGTGTAGTATTTAGCGGCGAATGAGTCCCCATATGGCATTTTAGGTATTTGACCAACAGAGAGTCGTCGCATTCCAGTAGCGCACCAACAAGCTCACATGTTGATATTAACAAGCGAAGACGATTGTTGTCGTATGTAGGTTATTCCCAATACCTCGCAACCCTGTACCATACCTGTGTATAGGAACCATGTTAATTATGGGCCAGATTTTTCGCAAAAGGAGAAATAGGGGCCAGATTAATCTTCATGTTTACATTGCCATGATCAGAACAACTAGATGCATGTGGGTAAGTGCAAAAGGAGACTACATATTTCTAAGAACTTCAGTTGAGTGGATTCTTTCTTAGTTTCTTCCTTCCTTGCTAGTGTACTGGACGTGTTGACAAATGCTATGGAAGATTGATTTATAGAGCTAGGTAGGCAAGGAGCCATGTACAGCTTTCGTATGTGATTGCCTTATGTCCTTGCCCGTGTTAATTGAAACTCGAGGCCAACTTTGGCTATTTATACTTCTGCCAGACAGTGCCAGAGCACATACACCTATATTAGTACAAGCAAAGTAGGCATATACCCATTCCAAGTTCTGACTTCTATATATGTACGAACATAAACACATCACTTTTACTAAGTCTCAAGGGCCTAATGTCACTTATGTAGATCTTAATTACCTAAACTTCTAAACTAAAATCGCACTCATTGAAGATGAGCAATTTTAGTGAAATGCAGAGCATTTTAGTTTGTGCTATGTTCGAAATGAAGAATGTTTCACGAAGAGTTTTCTTTCCCCTCTCCCTCCTGTGTAACCCTAGGAGCTATAGGCCAGCATTAAAAATGCCCTGACCCTTTAGTCCCGGTTCAAACCAGAACCGGGACTAAAGGCCCTCCACGTGGAGGGTCCACCTTTAGTCCCAGTTGGTAACACCAACCGGTACTAAAGGAAATTTTCTGATTTTTTTTGAATTTTTTTTGAATTTTTTTTGAATTTTTTTATTTTCAAATTTCTGAATTATTTTAACCTCTAATCTCTAATCACCCCTCATCACTGCTCAATTTAATCTCTAAGCACCCCTCATCATTCCAAATCATCTAACTTCTCGGACGGTCACCCATCCTCCCACTCCCCCAGCCTGAGCACGCTTAACTTCCGGGTTCTATTCTCCCTCGTTTCCAAGTTTGCACTCGTTGTTTTCCTGACAATAGTAAGATGTTAATCCTATTAACCCTCAGGAGTTTAGCTTGAGCATGAAGTCACGCATTTCACTGTTTAAATTTGAAACTATTGTTCTAAAAAACAATAATTTTTTAGTAACACTAATATTTCTTGAATAAGTAGTTTGACCATTGTTTGACCACAGTTTGACCATAGTTTGACCAGATTTGACCAAAATTCAAAAAAACTGAAATAATTATTTAATAACACTAATATTCTTGAATAATTATTTAGTAACACTAATACTTCTTGAATAAGTAGTTTGACCATAGTTTGACCAGATTTAATGAAAATTTAAAAAAACTAAAATTTGAGCATAACTTTTTTTTCCTTTTGGAATTTGAGGATTCTACAAATTTGCACACAGGCTGTAGGCCGTCTCCATTGGATGTAACTTTTCGAGTAGATGATTCATATAAAAAACTTTTTAATCCGAGTTCGTATGCAAAAGTTATGCCCATTTTACAAATTCCAGAGAGATTTTGTAAATAAAGTCGAAATTCATATTTGTAAATTTTCCCAACAACTAGACCACATATCAGATGGGAAACTTATTTTATTTTATTTTTTTGACATTTCCATCATTTTCTTTTGTTTTTTCTAAAACTGAAAAGGCGGTCCACCGGGGGGGGGGGGGAGTTTGAAAATGGGACCTTTAGTACCGATTCGTGCCATGAACCGGTACTAATGCCTCAAAGCCCATTAGTCCCGGTTGGTGGCACCAACCGGGACTAAAGGTCTAACCTTTAGTCCCGGTTGGTGCCACCAACCGGGACTAATGGGCGTCGCACCCTTTAGTCCCGGTTTGTGGCACGAACCGGGACTAAAGGGCCCAGGTGAACCGGGACTAATGCCTTAGCCGCACGAACCGGGATAAATGCACCCATTGGTCCCGGTTCTGGACTGAACCGGGACTAATGGGCTTACCCGGCCTGGACCAAAGCCCCCTTTTCTACTAGTGTCCTTGGCGAGATCACAGACCCCCTCTCCCTCCTTCTGCCTCTTCAGCCACGAGAGGGGGTGAGGACCCCGCTGTTCCGCACTGGTGGTGGCAGGGTGAGGTTATTGGTTTAAATTCGGGTCCATAGTCATCAGTGGTGAGGCGATGGTGCCGCCATCGGGACGAAATGAGTCTTTCCCATCTCATCCTCATTGCGATGGCGCTTCTATCCTTGGAAGGTGTGTGGAGGGTGTCGTGTCCCTGAATCTGGTTCTCTAGATTGGAGTTTTCCTTCTGCAGGTTTGTCTCGGTAGCGTTGTCCTGCGTAGCAGATGTTGTGATTGTGCTTCTTTTTTTACAAGAAAGAGGGAGAGACCCTAGGCATCTACATCGAGTCGACTATAGAATTGTATATTACTAATTACTGATAATGTCAAATAAAAGACTTACAAAAAGGAAAATAAAAAAATAACGCTATCGACATTGGACAAGCCTCGCCGCAACATCCTCAAACCATACGACAAGTTAGGAGATAAAGGGCATAATGCTCCAAGACAACACTATTGGACACACGTCGACTTTGGTTGGTCCAACTAGATGACAGGCGAACGGCTATCACCCGAAGCAAATCTTTGAACCAACACATTCAACAAGGTAACGATGCGCCGACGTGGGCGCTGCCTAATCAAGCTAGAAGGCAAGAGCATGGGTTTTCACCCAAAGAGAATACACTGCGTTGTTTGTCGTCGTCATCCACCACTCTATAGGTCTGCTCGGACAGAACTAACTTGCCAAAGGAGAAAGTCGTCGAAAAATAAGACGTCGTCACGTGACTTCCGAGCACTTCTAAGTTGTCGTCTTACCGATGGTTGTTGTACGAGCCATGAACGCGCCTACCACAGCGAGATGCGATCGAGATAGAACCAATTTCGTCGGTAGCAGTGAGGCCAAGGAGATCGTGCCTCACACAGCCTCCAACGAAACTCAATCAATGCTCGGTGCATCATACCGGATTCTCCCAATCTGGCAAAGCTCTCCGCCTAGGAGTTCCCCCTGTCCGCGCCGTCGCACATCCGCACGCAATCCATCACACAGGTGAGACGCCCGCCGATGGTATTAGGAATTCACCCGGAGACGCCAAGGGGCCAAATGCCGAGGTCAATCCTGACCTAACGGCTCCATGTAGATCCACACTGCACCTTTCAGGAGTGTCATTCGCGTAGGGAGCTGGCCACGCCTACATAGGCAATCCACCTCCAGGTAAAAGGAAAAGCTGATACGATAACTCCCCGAGCAGGAACGACTAGCCATTGCAGATTCGTGCATCCACCCAGATCACCTCGTCACCACATCTGGATCGCCCGATCCATGCCTCCGTGTGTCCGAGGAGCAGCGGGTGAGCTGCCACCATCACCACAATCATCGATGTCAACTGGGACAATAGATGCAATTTCACAGCCAACACTGGTGCCATTGGATGGGGCCGTGCCAGACTAGCTGCGGAGGAGACCCTATGCCTAGCTGGTCCTGCGCCTGGCCGTCCGCTGGCTAGCTAAAGGAAGAGTTGGCTTCACCATGTATGTAAATCTCGATGCCTCCTGCACCTGAGGTTGCTCCCTCACCTTGGCGTGCCCAGCAAGCAGTGGAGGGGGTATGCAAGGGGAGCAGAGCAGAGAAGGAAGAGGGCATGAGCGCCATGAGCGAGGGGACTCGCCACCGTGCCATGCATGTGGGATCGGGGTAGATAGGGAATTTTATCATCATATGTTTTCACCATACCACATTAAGCGGTGTGTCTAGGTCCTCCATTTCCAGTTCTAACTTACGAAGTTAGCCAACTTCGGCCACATCAGGGAGCATGTGTGATTTGTCTTTCCTGATTATGTCAAGCCTGGCCTAGGACATTATACAAGTCCTCTATCATTTATTCTCTGTGATGGCGACTTGCTTAGCAGATTATGATCGTTGGTATCTTCTTGTCTACATTGATGAATTCAAAGGATATGCGGCGCCAGTAAACGAACATCGGTGTGGTATGCCTCTCACTCTTCGATAATGTCGGTGATCCTTGGAACAATAGTCTCGCCTCGGCCCGAGCACAAATTTAACCAAGGAAAATTCACTAATGGACCAAAAATACCCGGTATTGGCAGTTAAGGGTGAAAATTTCACCCCCAAAAATGAGGTACCAATCAGACACGACCCAGTAAGTCAGATGGGAGAAATATACACTTGTCTCTTGTTGAAACTAGGAAGATGTATTTTTCTATTATATGTTTCAGTTAGCGGTTCATGTATCCATATTAAGTTTTAACATCAAAATCTACATCGATCTCTACAAATTTTGAAATTATTACTATTGGACAAGACTCGAGAAGAGCAATCAAGTTATAATGTGACCTATTTTTTCGGAAAGGGGGTTAAAACCGACGGCCTCTGCATCATTGTGATGCACTTATAAATTATTGAACAAAGTATATAACAAATGTACCCCCACTCATGAACCATTACAAGACACAAAATTAACACCTAAGACTAAGTCTAGTTCTTTCATAGCAACACATTTAAGAAGGGATAAATGTCCTCGTGCCACCGTCTCTACGTTCGGCCTAAGACAACCTGGATAAGTATTTTCATCCTTGTCGCCGAGATTCATCAATGAAGATCAGCACGACAACAAATAGACAATGCCTTGAACAAGCTAATGATGCATGCTCGCCGTTGTTGAGCCCAACCAATAAATGTGTGGAGAAGAGTTTTCACTCCGAAGATGAAGTAGTGTTCTAGTCATTGTCTTGATGACTGATCGTTTAATACTCACATCGCGGTACCACTTGATTGCAACTCTTATGTACCATGTCCTTTGATGCACCAAAAACTAGCAAACAAATCTCTTTGGGCAATCAAACCATATTGTATATTATGCCATAGCATACACACATTAAATATGTGTTTAGATACAGCTTTCAGAGATTTTGTACCTTAGTGATATTTCTATTACACGTCAACCACAATGGTACAATCTCTAGCACATGGTAAAGCAGATTTGATTATGAATGAGGCATTTGCACAATAACGATCATCCATCATTTCTCGCATTGAGCCACAACGGCAACCTGAGAAAGTTCGATGCAGAGGGTAAAGCCAGGAATTCAGCACGTACAGGACGACCACACCAGTTTGCGAGACATTCATGTTGATCTATACAATTCAAGAAAGTTATCGTAGCCCATACATTCCCAGTACCACACAATATACTATAACTTATATTATGTACGTATAATGGCAGACCGGCCCTAAGATCTGTTCTTTCACATCGGACAATGGCAGCATTGCGGTGTCGTTTTTCTCATAGGAGCATCGTTTGTGGAGTAGCGCTAGAAGACAGAGGCAGGAGATGGAGCGGCTTCGTCTTGCACGGAGCTTCGGTGGAGATGTCATGTCATGCATGGCCGACAAGTGCTAGGCTGTGTCATGTCTGTTCTGCTGGTGCTATGCACGACAGATCTTCCAGAGTTTTCACGCCTGGATAAACAGCGCAGGGCGGTGGCGCCATTGGGCGCCATGGTGGCGTCGGCGGATGGCCGGATTGGCAAGGATGATGCCGATCTCTCTCCTGAAGATGGGTCAGTGGTTCGATGATGATGGCGGCTTCTAAAGTGTGTGCATATGGTGTACATGTTAGGTTTGCTGCACCGGCTGTTGGTTCCGCTATGTTATGTGGATGGATCGGCGACGACACCGGTTTTAGATATGGGGAGTGAGAGCACTCCATATTATCGAGTTTGTAGGTGTGAGTGGTGGCTTCGGGTGGCTTGACGTATGTTCGTGTCAGATCTTTGTTGAATAATTAATAAAGTGGCCGAATGCATCGATTGAAGCCGAGACCAGGGGTTTTAACCTCCTTTTCCAAAAAAATATATGATAATGTACCTATATCTCTTTATTTTGTGAAACTATACATGCCCACGTGCTTACCTTACCTTTTCTTGCATGTGGATTAAGCCCTCTTCGTGTAGTTGTTGTCTTGGCCAGATTTAGAGCTTTGTTGCCGGTTCGTTATAAGCAAAGGCTCCCTCTTCAGCACCTGAGGATGTACACTCCAGCAAAAGAATATCCCATTCCTCTACTTCTCTCTGAAAGAAGATGAAATTTAGAGATGGATAAAGGTCACAAAGCACATCTCTTAACTATCGTAAGTTGGATGGATCAGCCAAACATGCATAGATATCATCGTCTATGGTTACTACTCCCCCCTCAAGATTTAATGACCCTGAGATTTTCTTTTTGCCAAGACATATAGTAATTTGTTCATTAAGACTAGTTGTAATGGAAGTATCATAGATAGTATCATGCATGGAACTAGACAAATTTGATGAGGTGACATAGAATTAAATGAAAAAAGAGAGGGTTGAGTACCATATCATGATACCGTATCATATTAAATATTATGCTACTATGTGTCATGCATGCTAATAAATGAAGTCATCTATAATACTAACATATGATACTATGCACTACAAATGTAGTATCATACACTAGTATCATATGCATGATATTAGTATATGATATTTTTTATTACGACCAGCCAAATCCTTTCATCCCCCTCTCAATACACTCTCTCACATGCAACCAATGCAAAAGCATGCATGCATCGTATTTATTCTTCAGCCAGCATGTGACGCCCGAATAATTATGCTACAGTAAACCTACGCTATTGATGCCACGTCACCTCTGTTACTGTTGCTAACCACGTGTTAGATCAAAGCGTTACAAAATCAAAATTGAAATTTTGATAAATAATAAAAGTTTTCAAATATCAAAAGAAAAATGTTCGGAATGAGACATAATTAAGTTTACTAAATTAGGTGCAACCTATGTATTTTTTCAAAACTAAAATGTTTAGGAAATGTGAGAAAACAGAAAAGAAAATAAAGAAAAGGGGAAAAAATAAAAACAGAAAAAACAAAACTAACAAAAATAAAAGAACAAACCCCACCCCATCCCACACTGGACCAGGCGGCCCAGCTCACAGGCTAGGGCGGGCCACCTGGCCCAACTGCCCAACCCAACCCCCTCCATATCCCCACCAGAGGAAACCCTAACCCACTATGACCACGCACTCCCCTTCCCTCCCAGTCGCTCTCTCTCCCAACTCCCCCGATTCAGATCGGAATCAGGGCGACCACGCCCTCGCCCCCATTGACGCCACCGCCCCGGATCGCTGTCGCCTGCCATCGCCGTTGAATCCTCTCCCCTCCTCTCCCTCGTGCGACGCCTGCCGGGAGCCGCGGCCATGCCTCGTCGCTGACTCGACGTCGTCGCCCGTCGTCAGCCCTTCCTTGTCAGACTGCCTCCCCTGCAACGCGCTGTCTCCATCCTCCTTCTCACGCACCGCTGCCCCGTCCCTACGAACCTCGGTGAGGCCCTCGGCCTCCTCTTTCCCTCGCCCCCCTCGCTAGCCGCGCGCGCGCCCGCCTCCACTCGCCATTGCCCTG
Source organism: Triticum urartu (assembly GCF_056163025.1). Lineage (NCBI taxonomy): Eukaryota > Viridiplantae > Streptophyta > Magnoliopsida > Poales > Poaceae > Triticum > Triticum urartu. Next base: position 547,750,718 of record NC_141877.1, read on the forward strand.
CTGCGCTCCTCGCCGCGCCCACCACCTGCTACTGCCGCTGCTGTTGTCGCTACGCACCGCGCCTGAAGCCTCGCGCTTGCCGTCCTCGCCGGCCCCGCGAGCACACACCCGTGCTCACCTGTCACCGCGCGCCTCCTCTGCTCACCACACCGCCACGCCCCGTTGCTCCCTCACGCGCACTCGCGCCATTCCCTGCCGCGCCCAGGCGCGCGCCCGCCGGCGCCCGCGCCTCTGTCCGCTCCTGCCTGAGCCCGCCGATGGCTGCGCCGCTGCTCCCCCCCGGCGTCACTTCCGACCGCACCGCAACCGCCTCCCGCCTCGGCTTCGCCGCACCGGCGCCGCCCCTCACCTACTGTCGCTGCTCCTTGATGGCGCCCAGGCGCCCGTTCGGTCCACGCCCGAGTCGGGCGCTAGCACGCCCCGACGCCCGCAACCACACGCCCGGTGCCCCGCTAAGGCCCTATGGTCCTATGGCAAGCGGGCCCCGCCCCAGAACGTTTTATATAAAAAAAGATAATTTATAATAATAATAATAATATAAATAAAATTAATTAACTTAATGAACTTAATTAACTTAATTAATTCTGTTAATTAACTATTAAACCTAATTAACCTACTAACTAATCTAATTAAACAGTTAGTTAGACAATGACAGTGGGACCCACATGTCAGTTTGACTTAGTCAAGTGACTGTTTGACTGCTGATGTCATGCTGATGTCAGCAAGCACTATTCTGGATAATGTTGAATTAAAATAATTAAATAAATCCTAAAAATGATTTAAATCTTTTAAAATTAATATAAAATAAACCGTAGTTCGGATGGAAAAACTTTGTACATGAAAGTTGCTCAAAACGACGAGATGAAACTGGTTACGCAACCCGTTCGTCCGCCACACATCCCTAGCATAGCAAACACGCAACTTTCCTCCTTCGGTTCATCTGTCCGAACACGCGAAACACCAGGGATACTTTCCCGGATGTTTTCCCCCTTCGCCGGTATCACCTCCTACTGCGTTAGGGCACACCTACACTACTAGGGAAAACCCTAGTAGTAGCGTGGGTTTAATGCCCACTAGTAGCGCGGGCTGCCGCGCTACTAATAAGGCGCTAGAGCTATTACTTAGCAGTAGTGCGTGCGACACGCGCTACTGCTAAGACACATAGCGGCAACGCTTGTTCTCTCCCACGCTGCTGCTAATCTAGCTAGTTGCACCGTGTTAACTATCCATCGCTACTAGTATTTTTTCATTTTTAGTGTATTTATACGCCGTTATACAAATTTTGGTACAATACCAATTATGAGGTTTATATGATTATGTCGATAACAGTGTGTCAAATGAAGGTGGGTTAGGTTCAAGTGGAGGCAATATGTGGTACATGTCAAAAGTATACTACTAATCCAAACTTGATCTAGTTTGGACTAGTAGTACTTTCGATGTGCACCACATGTTGCCTCCACTTGAATCTAATCCGCCAGCACAAGCTATTTAATAATCATCATAGTCATTACCACCAACAGTATTTATTTAATCACCATAGTAATAGTCTAGCACATCATCATCCGATCAAACTCATTCTAGCTAGCTAATCACCGCCAACACTAGATGCGGTAGCTATCTAATCACCACCAACACTAGCTAATAATAATCATCATAGTCATTACCACCAACACTAGCTATTTAATCATCATAGTCATAGTGTAGCACATCATCATCTTCAAACTCATTTCTAGCTAGCTAATCACTCCTGCTGCTCTCTCTCGGGTAAAATAATATAAAACATGTGTAGCTCTCCTCCTTCATCAAATTGGAGCATGCAAATGAACCTGTCTCCTAATCATGGGTTGCGCTTCTGATTGCTGCCCCTAGTACTTCTCTGCGCTCCTCCATCACAAATTTGGTCCAGTCTTTCACTATTAAGCATTGCTCGCTATTAGAAATCCTGATTGCACTAAAGTGCATTGTAGGATATCTTGGCCGTAAGCTAACAATACTCATGGTACCTTTAGTCTCGATCCCATGAGGCACAACATTCATCGGGAGTCCCTCTTGAAGAACATCGTATAGTAACATACTTAGCAATGAAGTTTAGCTTAAAAATAATGTATGCAAAAGATGCACTGATGACAAATAGTAAAAATCTTACCTTCTTTCCTAAATAGATGTGATCGTAGTTCATTACGAACACTATTGGTCGCACGTTTTCAGTACTAACATTTCTAAGTGCAGGAAGAAAATTTGTCTTGACAATATCAACATCCTCAAGCCATGAAACATAATGACTTAGATCCTCGCAGTTTAGTTCAGCCCTGGGACAGTAGTAGGTCCTGTCTACCAAGCGCTAGACATGTTTGCTTGAACGGAAATAAGCTGACAATAGAAATTAGTTGTCAACTATTTTTGAATAAAAAATATCAAAGACATAAATATGGTTGAGAAACTCACATAATGGTATAACTGGAGGCGTCTGCACATCGACCCAGATGTCGATGTTACCTTCAACATCATCTTCCGGACGAATATCAAAGGTGATAACCATATCATGCTCAAATGCATAAGTCTTGCATAGTGCTCGCCAAGTTTTGCATCCAAAATAGGTGTAGTCGTCTGCGTTGTATAATTTTGCGTGGAAAATACAACCATGCTCAGTCTTCAAGTAAACTTTCTTTACCTCCATAGTACGACTGAAACCTATCTTATCCAAGACAAAAACTCTTGCATGGCAGGGGATACGCTAGTAGAATAGTAAAAAATATAAGTTGAAGCAAATGAAGCAGATGCCATGCTTAATTACGAAAAAAGACTTGTCGTTGTGACTTACTGTATCCACTTCGAAGTTCACGTCCAGCTTGATGCGGAAGCGCCTATCATCATCTAGGAAGGTTCCGTCGCACAGGTCACGCTCGTCTTCGCAGTATTTGCAAATACCGAAATCCTTTTCGTTGTCAGACATTTCCTATGTTTATAGTTGAAACATTAATTGAAAATCGATCGAAGACAACTACCAGGATACTCAAAATATCTTATAGCACTCATATTGACATGAGCATTCAATAAGCAAAACCAAATCGTAAAATAAATAAGTATTCAAATTAGCATGCATTCAATAAGCAAAAGTAAATCATCTCATGTGTCCGTACATCGTCGAATATTATCACTAATACATCCTGAATAGTATCATACATATAACGTCACTAATACAACTAAAACCCTAGCGCATGACGGGTATCGTCGCGGACAGTGGACACCCAAAGAGAAGGAACCATCACAGGATCATAGTTCCAGTGAGATCCCTGGAGAACCTGTCAGGTATTGGAGAACCTTTGCTCCAACGCAAACAAGTAGCGACAGTCGTGCGCGTCCTCCTCATTGACACGGTGACGCACCACCTCCGCAGGTTCCTCGAGCCTCTGGACCGTCACTGGCCCACGCGACCGCCACCAAAGAAGGTTCGGGTCAACGACAGGCTGGCTCCTCACCAAGCTGCGCCCCCCGGTAGGTAGCGCCTCCCAGTACCACCCCGCCGGAGTCCAGTCCCGGACATGGCCCATCTGGTGACGCAGGTGTCCTCCGCCGACTCGACAACGAGGATGCGGGATAGGCATCGTCGACGTCGATGCGGGGAAAATTGCTTTAACTAAAAAAATAACAACAAATGTAACATGTTCAACTAGTTCTATTAATTCAACTAGTTCTTTCGATTAAATCTAGTCAATTAATTCTATACCAAATAAAATGAATAATGACATAAAAAAGGCCTATGCTTTGCAGGAATGTTGACACCTTCCCCGTGCGGCAAATCCCGGGCACTCGATATGTCCTAGTTTGTAGCACAAGTCATGCCGAAATTCACGGACAATTTGGGCATGACTTTTACTAAAAAGTGGACAAATCGGGAACCTGAAATTTGCCAGAATGGAAATGAATCAACATTCCGGCAAAACATAGGCCACTCGACTTCATTCCCTGGAAACAACAAAGCCACTTGGGCACAATCGAACCACTTCAATAATGGAATATGCGAATGAACATCAATGACATATATCATATGACAACAATCTTGTTTTTTGTTTACATAGCAACAATTAGTTTAACCAAGTTTTTGAAAGAAAAACAATTCTGTTTTTTGTTTTTTGAATGAAATGACTATTTAGGCATTTTCATAAAAAATTTCCCTAGCTAATTTCCTAAAAAAATTGCTCATCATTTTTCCTAAATGCTAAAAAATGCCTACTGCCCTAAACAAATCTAGGGTTCATATGAACATCAACATAGCATCAACACATATATGAATTGCCCTAGCAAAGAGAGAGGAGGGTAGGGGAGAGGAGAGGCAGAGCCTTACGGTGACTGCGGCAAGGGCTTGGCAGGCGGCGTCGAGGATGGGGTCGGGGCTCGGGCGCGCGGCGGAGGGCGGCGTCGATGTCGGGGTCGAGGGCGGCGTCGAGGTCGGGGTCGGGGGCGGCGTCGAGGGTGTGCGGCGGGCGGCGGCGATGGTGAGGTTGAGGGCGGCAGCGGTGAGGTCGAGAGCGGCAGGGAGACGGCGGCGATGGAGCAGTTGGGGGAGAGGGGGAAGTGGAGGGGAAGGAATTAGCGAAATTTTGAGCTCGTGTGGCCGGGGGTTAAGTCAAACTAGCAGCAGCGCGTTTTGCCGGAACACGCTATTCCTTTCTGTTTTATAATATCAGTAGCGCTTTACCCTGAAAACTCGCTACTGCTAAGTCTAAGCATGTAAAAACTTCAAATATATACATTGGTTATCATTGATCTTTTTGTGTAGAATCTAAATAGTCAACATGAATCCTCACAATACCTGTATAGACACAGGTGAAGATTCATATTGCAGCCACAAATCCTACACATATAGTTCAATGAAGACCAAGTGCTCGAGATAGTTTGAGAAGTAACATATTTAAGGTGGTAAACACCTTATTCGCTTAGCAGTATGGGACTAAACTTAATTAGGTGCAATACTTAGCAGTAGCGTGTTTTGAAGAAAAATGTTGCTACTAAGTACTTTAGCAGTGGCGCGTCCTCGGAAGGGCGCTACTACTATATCTAGCCTTGGGGCAATGCCATGGCAAGTATAGTAGTAGCACTTGTTTCACCTAGACCGCTACTGCTACCGTGCTATTAGTAGTGCAGTTTTCTGAAGCTCGCTACTACTAATTAGCAGTAGCGTCTGTTTTTAGACTGCGCTGCTGCTAAGATTCTGTGTATATAGTTTTCCCTAGTAGTGCTAACACCATTACTAGTCATGTCATGCATCGATATGCATCTGTTTGCATTGTATTCATTATTTCTTCCCCCTCTTCTCTTCGATAGACTAGGAGACTGACGCCACTACTGGTGCCCCGACCGACTACGTTGTTGAAGACCCTGCTTGGCAGAGCAATCAGGCAAGCCCCCCCTTGCTCACCAGATATCGCCTATTCTTCTCTCTACTGCTTGCATTAGAGTAGTGTACCATGTTACTGCTTTTCGTTAATCCTATTCTGATGCATAGCTTGTCCTTGCTACCACTGTTGTTACCTTACCCGCAATCCTAAATGCTTACTGTAGGATGCTAGTATTCCATCAGTGGCCCTACATCCTTGTCCGTCTGCCATGCTATACAATCGGGCCGTGATCACTCGGGGGCTGATCACGGGTATATACTTTTATATATATATTATATGATACTTGTGGTGACTAAAGTCGGGTCGGCTCGTAGAGTACCCGCGAGTGATTCACAGATTGGGTCCGAAAGGACGTTTGTCCTGACGGCCCTCGGAGTGAATCTTTGTGGCGGAGCGATAGGGTAGGTTGAGACCACCTAGGAGAGAGGTGGGCCTGGCCCTGGTCAGTATCCACGATTAATTCAATTAACACGCTTAACGAGATCTAGGTATTTGATCTGAGTTTGGCCATTGGCCTATACGCACTAACCAACTACGCGGGAACAGTTATGGGCACTCGACGTCGTGGTATCAGCCGAACTTTTCGTGACGTCAGCGACTGAGCGGCGCGCGCCAGATTGGACTGGAACGCCTGCTCTTGTATTAGGGTTTAGACCGGTGTGCTGACCTCTCTGTTGTGCCTAGGTAGGGCTGCGACGTGTTGATATTCTGAGGCCGGGCATGACCCAGGAAAGTGTGTCCGGCCAAAGGGGATCGAGCATGTTGGGAAATGTGGTGCACCCCTGCAGGGAAGTTTATCTATTCGAATAGTCGTGTCCCTCGGCAAAAGGACGACCCGGAGTTGTACCTTGACCTTATGACAACTAGAACTGGATACTTAATAAAACACACCCTTCCAAGTGCCAGATATAAATCGGTGATCGCTCTCTAACAGGGCGACGAGGAGAGGATCGTCGGGTAGGATTATGCTAAGCGATGACACTTGGTTAACTTACCATCTACTCTCTTCTACTGCTTCAAGATGGAGGCTGCCAGAAGCGTAGTCTTCGATAGGACTAGCTATCCCCCTCTTATTGTGGCATTCTGCAGTTCAGTCCATAGATACTACCCATTTCATTGATACCAATGCATATGTAGTGTAGATCCTTGCTTGCGAGTACTTTGGATGAGTACTCACGGTTGATTTGCCACTTCTCTTTCCTCCTTTCCCGGTTATTGTGATCATATGATGGAGTCCAGGAGCCAGAGGATCCCGGGGATGTTTCTATGTGGAGTTCTGCTTCTAGGAGTAGTTAGGAGGTCCCAGGCAGGAGGCCTCGCCTTTTCGATCGTTGCTACTTTTGTGCTAGCCTTCTTAAGGCAAACTTGTTTAACTTATGTCTGTACTCAGATATTGTTGCTTCCGCTGACTCTTGTGTATTCGAGCTATGTATTCGAGTCCTCGAGGCCCCTGGCTTGTAATATAAAGCTTGTATTATTTTTAATTTGTGTCTAGAGTTGTGTTGTGATATCTTCCCGTGAGTCCTTGATCTTGATCGTACACATTTGTGTGTATGGTTAGTGTACGGTCAAATCGAGGGCGTTACAAGTTGGTATCAGAGCCGACTGCCTGTAGGAATCCCCCTTCCACACTCCTTGGCTGAAGTTGAGTCTAGTCGATAAAAATTCTTTTACTAACTTGGTTGTGGGGCCCATGGGCCCACGTCACCATTGGGTGGTATTAGTATCTTTTATTCCTCATCTATACTCTGGGACTCTGATATCTCTTCTATTCGGGTTAAATGATTTTGCTAACTCTAACTCTAGGTTCTCGTAAATACTTTCTCCCGGAGATCCCCTTCATTCCAGATGATGGCCTGCTTCACCAGAAGATTCCGAAGATACTCTCTGTTATTCTCTAGAGACCTTGTGCCCACCACTTTTGCTATTCCCGACCACCAAAAAATTCTTATTGATAACTGCTTACACTTGTCGTTCTTACCTTTGTTCCCAGTTGCCCCTGTTATTACTTGATACCCTAAAATTTTCTTCGATAATTCAAGAATCCTTTGTGCCCACCGCTTTGCAGCTCCTTGTCGCAGAAATACCCCTACGGATAACCCCTCACACTTATCGAGGATTCATTCATCCCCAGTTGATCAGGTGTTTCACAAAATTCTTTGAATGCTATTCGGTCTTTTGAAAATCCTCAGCAGACTATTGCTCTTGAAATTCTTGCCTGCTTGCATTATAGTTAATTCCATATGTCTAGTAGTCTTCGTTGACATCCCTTGTCCTTTCCATTTTGAGCCTAATGAATTATTGTCTGTGAATGCACGCAATCATTAGTTGACCCTTATAAATTATCCTTCCGGCTCAGACGTCATTTTAAACATGAGCTGGATCTCGACCAATCAGATTGCCATCGATTGTACCCCTAAGGCTACTCTACTTATCCTTCCCTAATCAGAGCTTTGCTTTTGAACCCTTGTCTGGGAATTCATAATTCATTTGCATTTGAGCTTTGAGTTAGTCAGTTATTTCTATAATCTGACCTCCTTGCATTCTTTCTTCTTCTGGTTGAGTACCGAAGCTCACATCAGATCCCTTGGGGACCACCAGATCCTTTATTGGATTTTATCCGACAATGTCCTTCACATTCAATAACTTTATGAATCTTCTATCGGATACATAATTCCTTTGGTAAACACTACTAGGAAAAACCTTATACACAGAACTTTAGTTGTAGCGCGTGTTAAAATAGCACGCTGGTGCTAAGTAGCAGTAGCGCGCTGGTGTAAACGGCGCTACAGATACAATTGTAGCAGTAGCGTGCCTGAACATAAAAGCGCTACTACTAAAATTCCCACGGCTTAGCCGATAGGCTACACATAGTAGTAGCGATCTACGTAGAACCGCGCTACCGCTACTTGTTTTGTAGCAGCGCGTTTACGAACAAAGGCGCTACTGCTAAAGAAAATAAAATTAAATGGAAAGCAAATAAAAAAGAGAAAGGAATAGCAGTAGCGCTTGTTAAAAACATGTTATAGCTATCATAGCAGCAGCGCACTTCCTGGAACACGTTACTGCTACATTTGACTTAACCGCGCGGTTCGTTCTTCCCCCACGGCCACTTCTCCCAAATCCCTACTCCTCCGCTGTCGCCGCCCTGCATCGTCGTCGGCCGCCGCGCGCGACCCGTCACTCTCCGCACACCCTCGACGCCGCCCCCGACCCCGACCCCGACCTCGATGCCGCCCCGACCCCGACCTCGACGCCCCCCTACATCGTCTCCCTCCGCCGTGTGCCTGCCGCCCGGACCCCGACCCCGTCCCCGTCCTCGACACCGCATGCCCCTCTCCCTAACTCCGCTGGCGCCCAAGGTGGGCACGCCCTCCTCCTCCTCCCCAACCTCTGCCTAGCTAGGTTTCTTAGGGTTAAATTTTAGAGTTCATCTAATTAGTTAGGGTTCATCAAATTAGATGCTAATTATGGCAGTAGTTGTTAAATAGAATTAGTTTTAGAGTTCATCGAATTAGTTAGGGTTAAATTTTAGATTTCATCAAATTAGATAGGGTTAAATTTTAGAGTTCATCAAATTAGTTAGGGTTCATTAAATTTTATAGTTCATCAAATTAGTTAGGGTTAAATTTCAGAGTTCATCAAATTAGTTAGGGTTAAATTTTAGAGTTCATCAAATTAGTTAGGGTTCATTAAATTTTAGAGTTCATCAGTTAGGGTTAAATTTTAGAGTTCATCTAACTAGTTTTTTACTGTTTTTAGTAAGTGTTTAATAGAATTAGTAAGAAAATTAATATAACTAGTTGAACTAGTTTATTTTTAGTAAAAACTAGTTTATTTTTATTTATACTAAGTGCTTAATTGAACTATTTGAGTTAATACAACTAATTTATTTTTAGTATGAAAATTAATAGAACTAGTTTACTTTTTTAGTTAAAGCAATTATTCCCGCGTCGACGTCGACGATGCCTATCCCGCATCCTCGTCGTCGAGTCGGCGGAGGACACCTGCGTCACCAGATGGGCCATGTTCGGGACTAGGCTCCAGCGGGGTGGTACTGGGAGGCGCTACCTACCGGGGGGCGCAGGTTGGTGATGAGTCAGCCCGTCGTTGACCAGAACCTTCTTTGGTGGCGGTCGCGTGGGCCAGTGACGGTCCAGAGGCTCGAGGATCCCGCGGAGGTGGTGCATTACCGTGTTCGTGAGGAGGACGCGCACGTCCGTCGCTACTTGTTTGCGTTGGAGCATAGGTTCTCCAATACCGGGCAGGTTCTCCAGGGATCTCACTGGAGCTATGATCCTGTGATGGTTCCTTCTCTGTGGGTGTCCACCGCCCGCGTCGATACCCATCGTGTGCTAGGGTTTTAGTTGTATTAGTGATGTTATATGTATGATACTATTCGGGATATATTAGTGATAATATTCGATGATGTACGGACGCATGAGATGATTTACTTTTGCTTATTGAGTACATGCTAATTTGAATACTTATTTATTTTACGATTTGGTTTTGCTTATTGAATGCTCATGTCAATATGAGTCCTATAAGATATTTTGAAGTGTATATCTTGTGTTGCTCAAATAGGATATGTGCTTGCCCAAGTGGCCGGTCATGTTTGCATGTTACACCTCCGAGTGGCCTATGTTTTGCCGGAGTGTTGATTCATTTCCGTTCTGGCAAATTTCAGGCGCTCGATATGTCCTATTTTAGCAAAGGTCATGCCAGATTTTTCCATGAATTTTGGCATGACTTGTGCCAGAATATGTAGAAAATATCGAGTGCCCCGGATTTGTGTGTTAAGTATCCTGGTAGTTGTCTATGATCGATTTTCAATTAATGTTTCAACTATGAACATAGGAAATGTCTGACGACGAAAAGGATTTCGGTATTTGCAAATACGGCGAAGACGAGCGTGGCATGTGCGATGGAATCTTCTTAGATGATGATAGGCGCTTCAGCATCAAGCTGGACGAGAACTTCAAAGTGGATACGGTAAGTCACAGCGGCAAGTCTTTTTCGTAATTAAGCATGACATCTCCTTCATTTGCTTCAACTTATAATTTAATTTTTTTACTATTCTACTAGCGCATCCCGTGCCATGCAAGAGTTTTTGTCTTGGATAAGATAGGTTTCAGTCGTACTATGGAGGTAAAGAGAGTTTACTTCAAGACCGAGCATGGTCGTATTTTCCACGCAAAATTATACAACGCAAACGACTACACCTATTTTGGATGCAAAACTTGGAAAGCAATATGCAAGACTTATGCATTTGAGCCTGATATGATTATCACCTTTGATATTCGTCCGGAAGATGATATTGAAGGTAATATCGACATCTAGGTCGATGTGCAGACGCCTCCAGTTATACCATTATGTGAGTTTCTCAACCATATTTATGTCTTTGATATTGTTTATTCAAAAATAGTTGACAACTAATTTCTATTGTCAGCTTATTTCCGTTCAAGCAAACATGTACAGTGCTTGGTAGGCAGGACATACTACTGTCCCGGGGCTGAAGTAAACTGCGAAGAGATAAGTCATTATGTTTCATGGCTTGAGGATCTTCGTACTGTCAAGACAAATTTTCTTCCTGCACTTAGAAATTTTAGTACTCAAAACGTGCGACCAATAGTGTTCGTACTGAACTACGGTCACATCTATTTAGGAAAGATGGTAAGATTTTTACTATTTGTCCTTTGTGCATCTTTTGCATACATTATTTTTTAAGCTAAACATCATTGTTAAGTATGTTACTATACGATGTTCTTCAACAGGGACTCCCGATGAATGTTGTGCCTGATTGGATCGAGACAAAACTTGCCATGAATATTGTTAGCTTATGGCCAAGATATCCTACAATGCACTTTAGTGCATTCAGGATTTCTAATAGCGAGGAATGCTTAATAGTGAAAGACTGGAGCAAAATTGTGAATGATCGCAGAGAAGTACTAGGGGGCATCAATCAGAAGCGCAACCCATGATTAGGAGACAGGTTTATCTGCATGCTCCAACTTGATGAAGGAGGAGTGCTATACATGTTTTATGTTATTTTACCTGAGAGAGAGCAGCAGGAGTGATTAGCTAGCTAGAAATGAGTTTGAAGATGATGATGTGCCACACTATGACTATGATGATTAAATAGCTATTGTTGGTGGTAATGACTATGATGATTATTATTAGCTAGTGTTGGTGGTGATTAGATAGCTACCATAGTTAGTGTTGGTGGTGATTAGCTAGCTAGAATGAGTTTGAAGATGATGATGTGCTACACTATGACTATGGTGATTAAATAAATACTGTTGCTGGTAATGATTATGATGATGATTAAATGGCTTGTGCTGGCGGATTAGATTCAAGTGGAGGCAACATGTGGTGCACATCGGAAGTACTACTAGTCCAAACTAGATCAAGTTCGGATTAGTAGTATACTTTTGACATGCACCACATATTGTCTCCACTTGAACCTAATCCACCTTCATTTGACACACTGTTATGGACATAATGATATAAACCTCATAATTGGTATTGTACCAAAATTTGTATAACGACATATAAATACACTAAAAATGAAAAAATGAAAAAAAGAATACTAGTAGCGATGGATAGTAACACGCTGCTACTAGCTAGATTAGCAGCAGCGCGGGAGGGAACAAGCGTTGCGGCTACGTGTCTTAGCAGTAGCACGTGTCGCACGCGCTACTGCTAAGTAATAGTTGTAGCACCTTATTAGTAGCGCGGCAGCCCGCGCTACTAGTGGGCATCAAACCCGCGCTACTACTAGGGTTTTCCCTAGTAGTGAAATTGTGTACTCTGCTTTGTCGAACATGCTCTGCTTTCGAGCTTGTGTTATTTACTCCTGAAGTTTGTGGTATATGTTCCTAAGAGGCCCTGATGGGTTGAACCTATACTTTTTCTAATCTGTGTGAACCCGGAAACTACTACGGGTCATACTCTACTGGTGTTATGTCAGATTAAATTTCAACACTACAACTTCGTTGAAGGCGAGAAGTGAGTGAAAGGTTATGCATTAGAGAAGTGGGAGTCGACCTTGAACTTTGTGTTCATGCCCATGGACACGATGTAGATCCTATCACGGGAGCTTCTTGTAATAATAACTATTTCCTTGAAAAATATCATCTGGTATCTGTGAATTGATCCTTTGCTACCGTGGTTCCAACCATGATTGTTCTTCTTTGATCCCATTTCTCGGACAAGTTAAAGCACTTGTCTTCTACAGATCAATACGCCTACCCAACCACTATTATGATCTTCCTTTGAGTATTACCCCTGGTATCTCAAGGATATCATGCCATTGCACTACATCTTATGAACTTTTGATGAAGTACTACCTTTCCCTGTCATTGTCACTTCATGGGTTCTGGGTTGTTTGTCAACCAAGAACACCGATAAGTGAATCGATTTCGCACTCTGATTCAATAACTCTAAGTATTTTTTGTTGATTACGAGTTTAATAATCCTTCAAGTCATACCTAGCCTGATCGGCTATATCATTATCGTGCTAAATTTTAACTGTGCTACCTGGTCCTTCTTCCCATAGCACAATTTTCGACGATGAGCTAAGCTTACGTCGATCTTCCTCGCCATATCATCACGCCTCGAACAGCAAGATCGATTCCAATCTTTCGTTGCATCAGTCCTTTTGTTTGATGCAGTCACTGTTCGATTGCTTCTTCGTGGATCCTCTTGACAAAATTTGTCATGATCATCATCAACATTTTGACTCCTTCTAGGATATCAATCGAATTCATGATGATAACTGTCATCCTCATCCCTTGGTAATTTGAGTTACCATCGAAAACATCCTTACCTTCCTTTCATCACAAACTTGTTCATGTTATGGATGCAACTTGCCATCCAACCTGTATTATGTTCTACCTTGAAGTATTACTGTCTTTTATGTCAAGAATGTTGTGAGGATTGCTTCACCTGTTAAGAATTCTTGGTATAGTGATACTTCTCGCCATCACCATTCTTTCTTGGTCCTCATGTTGTTTCTAACCGGAATACCGACAATTGAACTATGATGTGTAAATTCAAAACTTTTAGCAACCCTATTGCTTTCAAGTGAATGGTCAGTAGCTTCATTCTAAGTCTTTTGGTTATTGAATCGCCATTCTAACATTCATCATGGTACCTAAGCCCATATTTCGGGTGCACTTTTCAACCAATGTTTAATTGTGTATGTTTACCTCGAGCATACATCATTATATCATCAGATCTGACAAATGTTATCTCCTCTTATGCATGATTGTGGAAATCCATCTTTTTGGAAATCTCAATGAATTGTCGCTGAGTCCATCAGCCACCTCTTCACCCTCCCCTTGATTTAATGATGAACTCTTGTTTCGGGACTCGCTTCCATACTTCATTTCATGAGGATCTTACAATGTCATCTCATCAATTGGTGTTGCACCTTTTCTTCTCATGCATCCTGAGTCTGAGGTATCCTGACACCAATCAAGTCTGAATCTCGGTCAGATATGATGGTTGGAACATACTTTCAAGAGTTATAACATTGGTCCTCTTATGACTCGGCAATGTGATGTCATGCCTAGCACACCTGGCCGGAGGACCTAGTGTTATAATTTCCTTTTTAACAAGGTTAACCATTCTTCCATGAGGAAATTGAACGACTTGTTTAATAAGTTTTTCCTGATGGATCCTTTGTGTATCCAAAGTCTGAGCTTGCTTGAAGACCATGTTGATGCTATCTCGCAGCATGTTTGTGGTACTCCAATTTTCAACAAAGCCCAATGCCAAATGTTTCCTGCTCAATTATCGAAACACCGTTTATGGGTAATGTCATGAAATGTATCTCCCCTTACCTAAAAGGGTTTTCTACAATTATATCTTGTCATGGATATCATGCTCTACTTGTCCTTGGGAAGGATATACCCCTGAATTATGTGTTTAAACACATTTTCCTTTCCAGTGTTCTGTTTAATCTGATAAACACCTTTTCCTTTCCATTGTTTTGTTTAACCATTATTGAGGTCTATATGATCTAAGCAGTAATATTCTCCTGCTTATGTAAACACCTCGGTGTACAATTCTGTCAGTTGTACCTTGTTACTATTGTTGTTGACATTCCGGTAGCCACCGATGGACGAGAACTTTGCCTATTGGTCCGCCTCGTTCAACGTGTAGTAAAATGGTTCTCTTCGTCCCTCGCCCTTGGTACCGACGTTGTTGCCGACCTAATTGACAGGCTATCCTCCGACCTGCCTTACTATCATGACCGTGTAAGATGTCAACATCCTTTCTATGTTTAACCCGCATGGTGGGCCCATAACCCACAGTTCCACATGATTGAAACCTGTCTCTTCTGTGTATCCATGTCTCTAAAGTTATTTCACAAGCCTGGCTATGTATGTAATTGACGGGTCACCTTCCTAGTGATCTATTCTGGTATCAGACGCCATACTTACTCTCGTTGCCTTGAAACCCTTTCATCTTCTGATTAGGCATCGAACGATTGCCTGCCCACTTGAAACTTCCCATGATACCTCTTTATCTTGCTCTCAATATTCTCTTAAGTTTCAACTCGAGAGATACTCTTGTGTTCACTCCAGGGATCACCCCAAGTGATTTCCCCTTATACCTGAAGGAAATATGCCCTAGAGGCAATAATAAAGTTATTATTTATTTCCTTATATCATGACAAATGTTTATTATTCATGCGAGAATTGTATTAACCAGAAACATAATACTTGTGTGAATACATAGACAAACAGAGTGTCACTAGTATGCCTCTACTTGACTAGCTCGTTGATCAAAGATGGTTATGTTTCCTAACCATTGACATGAGTTTTCATTTGATTAACGGGATCAAATCATTAGGAGAATGATGTGATTGACTTGACCCATTCCGTTAGCTTAGCACTCGATCGTTTAGTATGTTGCTATTGCTTTCTTCATGACTTATACATGTTCCTATGACTATGAGATTATGCAACTCCCATTTACCAGAGGAACACTTTGTGTGTTACCAAACGTCACAAAGTAACTAGGTGATTATAAAGGTGCTCTACAGGTGTCTCCGAAGGTACTTGTTGGGTTGGCGTATTTCGAGATTAGGATTTGTCACTCCGATTGTCGGAGAGGTATCTCTGGGCCCTCTCGGTAATGCACATCACTTAAGCCTTGCAAGCATTGCAACTAATGAGTTAGTTGCGGAATGATGTATTACAGAACGAGTAAAGAGACTTGCCGGTAATGAGATTGAACTAGGTATTGAGATACCGACGATCGAATCTTGGGCAAGTAACATACCGATGACAAAGGGAACAACGCATGTTGTTATGCGGTCTGACCGATAAAGATCTTCGTAGAATATGTGGGAGCCAATATGAGCATCCAGGCTCCGCTATTGGTTATTGACCGGAGACGTGTCTCGGTCATGTCTACATAGTTCTCGAACCCGAAGGGTTTGCACGCTTAACGTTTCGATGACAGTTATATTATGAGTTTATATGTTTTGATGTACCGAAGATTGTTCGGAGTTCCGGATGTGATCACGGACATGACTAGGAGTCTCGAAATGGTCGAGACATGAAGATTGATATATTGGAAGCCCATATTTGGATATCAGAAGTGTTCTGCGTGAAATCAGGATTTTACCGGAGTACCGGAGGGGTTACCGCAACCCCCCGGGTGTTAATGGGCCATAGTGGGCCTTAGTGGAGAAGACGAGAGGCGGCCAGGGCTAGGGCCGCGCGCCCCTCCCCACTAGTCCGAATAGGACAAGGAGAGGGGGCGAAGCCCTGCGTCGGTAGAACATCATCATCGTCACCACGCCGTCGTGCTGACGAAACTCTCCCTCAACACTCGGCTGGATCGGAGTTCGAGGGACGTCATCGGGCTGAACGTGTGCTGAACTCAGAGGTGTCGTGCGTTCGGTACTTGATCGGTTGGATCGTGAAGACGTACGACTACATCAACCGCATTGTGCTAACGCTTCCGCTTTTGGTCTACGAGGGTACGTGGACAACACTCTCCCCTCTCGTTGCTATGCATCACCATGATCTTGCGTGTGCGTAGGATGTTTTTTGAAATTACTACGTTCCCCAACAATACCATTTTATCATTGTAGAGCAGCCCCTTACCTATTCGTAAGTACGATAGAATTTTTGAAGAAAGGAAGACGACTTCAGCATGATGACCTGAAAAGCAGAGAAATAAAGACATCAATGAGGAGGATCAACTACTTCAAGAAGAGCAACCAAGACCGAGAACACTCGTTAGAATTTTGTAACCAAATCCCTTCCCCGTCACTTCCCCTCTTAAATCTCGGGATGAGATTTCTTGTAGTGGAGGAGAATTGTGACGCCCGGATAATTATGCTACAGTAAACCTATGCTAATGAGGCCACGTCACCTCTGTTATATTGCTAACCTCGCATTAGATCAAAGCGTTACAAAATCAAATTTGAAATTTTGACAAACAATAAAAGTTTTCAAATATCAAAACAAAAATGTTCGAAATGTGACATAATTAAGTTTACTAAATTAGGTGCAACCTATGTATTTTTCAAAACTAAAATGTTCAGGAAATTTGAGAAAACGGAAAAGAAAATAAAGAAAAAGGGAAAAGAATAAAAACAGAAAAACAAAACTAACAAAAATAAAAGGAAAAACAAACCCCACCCGCCACCCCTACTGAACCAGGTGGCCCAGCTCACAGGCCAGGCTGGCCCACCTGGCCCAGCCGACAGACCCACCCCCTCCATATCCTCACTAGGGGAAACCCTAACCCACTACCACCACGCACACCCACCCACTCGCTCTCTCCCCCCTACTCCCCCTATCCAGATCGAGATCAGGGCGACCACGCCCCCTCCCCCGTTGACGCCACCGCCCGGATCGCTGTCGCCTGCCATCGCCGTTGACTCCTCTCCCCTCCTCTCCCTCGCGCGACGCCCGCCGGAAGCCGCGGCCAGGCCTCGTCGCTGACCCGATGCCGTCGCCCGTCGTCAGCCCCTCCTCGTCGGACTACCTCCCCTGCGACGCGTCGTCTCCGTCCTCCTCCTCACGCATCGCTGCCCCATCCCTACGAACCCAGGTGAGGCCCTCGCCCTCCTCTTCCCCTCGCCCCGCTCGCTGGCCGCGCGAGCGCCCGCCTCCGCTCGCCACTGCCCTGCTGCGCTCCTCGCCGCGCCCACAGACTGCTACAGCCACTGCTGTCGTCGCTACGCATCAAGCCTGAAGCCCCGCGCTCACCATCCTCGCCGGCCCCGCGAGCGCACACCCTACTCACCTGTCGCCGCGCACCTCCTCTACTCACCGCACCGCCACGCCCAGTTGCTCCCTCGCGCGCACTCGCGCCATTCCCCGCCGCGCCCAGGCGCGCGCCCGCTGGCGGCCGCTCCTTTGCCCGCTCCCGCCCGAGCCCACTGATGGCTGTGTCGCCCGCTGCCCCCCCCCCCCCGGCGCCGCTTCCGACCGCACCGCAACCGCCTCCCGCCTCGGCTCCGCCACACCGGCGTCGTCCCTCGCCTACTACCGCTGCTCCTTGACGGCGCCCAGCAGCGCCCGTTCGGCCCCCACCCGGGTGGGGCGCTAGCACGCCCCGACACCCGCAACCACATGCCCGGTGCCCCGCTAAGGCCCTATGGGCCTATGGCAAGCGGGCCCCGCCCCAGAACGTTTTATATATAAAAAAGATAAGATATAAAAATAATAGTAATATAAATAAAAATAACTAATTAATTAATTCTGCTAATTAACAATTAAACCTAATTAACCTACTAACTAATCTAATTAAACAGTTAGTTAGACAATGGTAGTGGGACCCACATGTCAGTTTGAATTAAAATAATTAAATAAATTCTAAAAATGATTTAAATCTTTTAAAATTAATATAAAATAAATTGTAGTTCAGATGGAGAAACTTTGTACATGAAAGTTTCTCAGAACGACGAGACGAATCCGGTTACGCAGCCCGTTCGTCCGTCACACATCCCTAGCATAGCAAACACGCAACTTTCCCCCTCCGGTTCATCTGTCCGAAAACGCAAAACATCGGGGATACTTTCCCGAATGTTTCCCCCTTCGCTAGTATCACCTCCTACTGCGTTAGGGCACACCTAACACCGTTACTTGTCATGTCATGCATTGATATGCATCTGTTTGCATTGTATTCATTGTCTGTTCCCCCTCTTCTCTCTGGTAGACTACGAGACTGACGCCGCTGCTGGTGCCCCGACCGACTACGTTGTTGACGACCCCTACTTGCCAGAGCAATCAGGCAAGCCCCCGCCCCTGATCACCAGATATCGCCTATTCTTCTCTCTACTGCTTTCATTAGAGTAGTGTACCATGTTACTGCTTTCTGTTAATCCTATTCTGATGCATAGCCTGTCCTTGCTACTACTATTGTTACCTTACCTGCAATCCTAAATGCTTAGTGTAGGATGCTAGTATTCCATCAGTGGCCCTACATCCTTGTCCGTCTGCCATGCTATACTATCGGGTCGTGATCACTCGAGGGGTGATCACGGGTATATACTTTTTTATATATTATATGATACTTGTGGTGACTAAAGTCAGGTCTGCTCGTAGAGTACCCGTGAGTGATTCACAGATTGGGTCCGAAAGGACGTTTGTCCTGACGGCCCTCTGAGTGAATCTTTGTGGTAGAGCGACAGGGTAGGTTGAGACCACCTAGGAGAGAGGTGGGCCTGTCCTTGGTCGGCGTTCGCGGTTAATTCAATTAACACGCTTAACGAGATCTGAGTATTTGATCTGTGTCTGGCCATCGGCCTATACGCACTAACCAACTACGCGGGAATAGTTATGGGCACTCGACGTTGTGGTGTCAGCCGAAACCTTCGTGACATCAGCGACTGAGCGGCACGCGCCGGATTGGACTGGAACGCCTGCTCTTGTATTAGGGAGGCTAGGTCTATTTCTGGCCGCCCTCGCAACGTCCAGGTGTGCAATGGGCGATGGGCCCAGACCCCTGCACCATATGATTTAGACCGGCATGCTGACCTCTCTAGTGTGCCTAGGTAGGCCTACGATGTGTTGATCTTTTGAGGCCGGGCATGACCCAGGAAAGTGTGTTCGGCTAAAGGGGATCGAGCGTGTTGGAAAATGTGGTGCACCCCTGCAGGGAAGTTTATCTATTTGAATAGCCGTGTCCCTCGGTAAAAGGACGACCCGAAGTTGTACCTTGACCTTATGACAACTAGAACCAGATACTTAATAAAACACACCCTTCCAAGTGCCAGATATAACCCGGTGATCGCTCTCTAACAGGGTGACGAGGAGAGGATCGCTGGGTAGGATTATTCTATGCGATGATACTTGGTTAACTTACCATCTACTCTCTTCTACTGCTTCAAGATGGAAGCTGCCAGAAGCATAGTATTCGATAGGACTAGCTGTCCCCCTCTTATTCTGGCATTCTGCAGTACAGTCCACAGATACTACCCATTTCATTGATACCAATGCATATGTAGTGTAGATCCTTGCTTGCGAGTACTTTGGATGAGTACTCACGGTTGTTGTGCTACTTCTTTTCCCCCTTTCCCGGTTATTGCGATCATATGATGGAGTCCAGGAGCCAGAGGATCCCGAGGATGGTTCTATGTGGAGTTCGGCTTCGAGGAGTAGTTAGGAGGTCCCAGGCAGGAGGCCTCGCCTTTTCGATTGTTGCTACTTTTCTGCTAGCCTTTTTAAGGCAAACTTGTTTAACTTATGTCTGTACTCAGATATTGTTGCTTCCGCTGACTCTTGTGTATTTGAGCTATGTATTCGAGCCCTCGAGGCCCCTAGCTTGTAATATAAAGCTTGTATTATTTTTAATTTGTGTCTAGAATTGTGTTGTGATATCTTCCCGTGAGTCCTTGATCTTGATCGTACACATTTGTGTGTATGGTTGGTGTATCTTCAAATCGAGGGTGTCACACAGCAACAGTGTACTCACTTAGTCGAGCTTCCAGCCCCGACTGAGTGCATAGTTACATGGCCACAAAATTAATCATGTTGCTCACTGGAGCTGAGAAACACTCATCTCTTGCAACACCGGAGCATCATTGTCTACATCTGTCCTGGCTGAGTAAATTGCTCAAAAATATCACATTTCTGGTCAAGATACTTGAAAAGTACTGCTTTTGCCAAAAATCACAAAAGACCATCGCTTCTGCGGCAAGTGAAAAACAAAATGCACTAAAAGTGGAAAACTGACATGCCTGGCCCACTTGTCAGGCTAACTTGGCAAAGAACAAACACGTGGACAAGTGACTAGTCTCTCACCCCCCCCTCCTCCCCTCTCTCTCATCGGTCTCTCTTGCATTTTGTCGAGCACCTCCGTTCAGACCGGCTCTTCTCGAGCGATGTTGCCCCTCCGTTCGCCCTACCCCGACGAGCTCCATCCCCTCCTCTGCGTGCAGCGAGCCGGTCCCCTCTCACCAAACTGCCCCTACTCACTAGCATGTCCACGGGGAAGAAGAGCCGACGCACATCGTCTGTGTCCCGCGCCACCAGCACGCCGCCGGAGCGTACGATTGCCGCCATTATGCTGCTCCTAAGCCACCAACGGGCCACCGTGTGCCCTCCCGATGAGCTCATCTCCCCGTTCCCCCGCTTTTCCCCTCGATTCTGCTGCTGTTTAGCGTTGTCCCGTTGTGCCCGAGCTCACGACCAGTTCGCGGTCACCACGCTTCTGCCCCGTGCTCCCGCGCGCCTATGGCCGCCCTGTGAGCGCCCCGTCCGCGCCGCACACGTGCCCATGCGCCCACGCCGCGTCCTGCCTCGTTGCGCGCTGCTACTGATTCATGTTGTTGCTGTCGCTGCTGCTTTCTCATGCGCTGCTGCCTGCTGCCACTAAGGCCGCCCTCGCCTACGTGAGGCCAGGAGGAGCTCGCCCTGCCTCAACGTGCCGGCGCTGGGCTCCCATCGGATCTGGGAGAAGCAAGGGAGGTAGGGCGTGGCGCCTCCAGCAGTGAAAGAAGCGTGCTAGTGGCGTGTGTCTCCGGCACCGGCGGGCGGCTTTCACCGGATCAGGAGAAGGAGGGGAGGTAGGAGCGAGCAGCCTACTTCTCTCTGCCCCGGCCATGGCGTGGGGCACTGGGCTCCTGCTTTATCCAGAAGAAGGAGATGAGAGAGGAGACAAGAGATGTGGCTGATGGGTGGGACCCCATCCACCTTAGCAGGTCAAACATTGACTAGGACTAGTCTTCGCCACATCAGCTCAGATACACGGCTCCACCCGTCAGTTTTGCTGTTAGACGCTCTCAGTTTTGAATCAGTGTAATTTGTTACTCACTTGCCACAGAGTTAGTTGTCTTTTGTGATTTTTGACGAAGACGGTAGTTTTGGAGTATCCTAGCCACAAATGTGATGGTTTGGAGCAATTTACTCGTCTTGGTTAGAGCTAAAACAGAAGTTAACCAGAAACTAGAGGAACCACACATCAAGGTGTCCAATAGATAGCCTCAATAGCATGCAAATTCCTGGTGCCTCGCAATCCTATCTCAACCCATATATGTTGGGAGTTGGTCGTGCAAATGCATATGCCATGCCATGGATGAGAGGAAGCTAGTCTACACTCTATGAAAAGTGTTCACTAGCATAGCATATATACTTGGAGAGATGTCCCTTCTATGTCGTATATGAGTTACTACCAGGAAGTCATGCTCAGTTACAAGGCTATGAAGCAACCAACTTATATATGAGTTGGCTCCTGTAGCTATTGTTTCTTGACGGTTGGTTGGCACAGTACTAGTAGTGGTGTACATACTTGGAGAGACATCCCTTTTATGTTGTTATTTAAGGGCAACTCTAACCGATCCCTTATAACTGGTTAGAGGAGTAAAATTTCCGTTTTACTCCTCTAACCGGGACCTAGCCGATCCCTTATCCGCCTTAAGGGAGTAAAATTTTACTCTGTCTTATTCTTTCACTAAATTTACTCCGCCGATTGGCAGCTGAGTAAAAGCCGAGCCGCTCCCTCGCATTGCCCCCCGCGCCTACACTTTCGCTAGCTCGACCCTCAGCAACCCCCCGCTGGCCCTGCCCTCCGCCGCCCTTCTACCGGACGTCCAGCACTTTGGGCCCCCATCCCGTCACCAGAATTAGGTGAATCGCCGCCGCAGTAGTCATTGTTGTTGATTCGTCGGATTGCTTCTTGTCTTCTTCTTTTTCTGCTGGCCGCCACATCTCACGTTGATTGCACACCGTTGTAGGTCATCCCCACTCTTCGCCGCCGGCCTGTTTGGTCAGAACAACACCGGTCGGCAGGTGCACCACCACCGCACCGCAAGTGTTCGACGAATTGGTTAGGTGAGTTTTTTGATCATTTCTTTGTGATCCGAGATATTTGGATTGAACCAAGCCGTTGGAATTGTAGATGAAGAGGTTGAGGGAGATGGCTTTGGAGGACTCGTCGTCATCTGAAGAGGAAGAAAACAACGATGACTTTGACACTGCTTTAGGCTTGGTTTTCAATGATGATGTTCGACACACAAGGAGGGGATCACAGTCTGGCCGCATACACATCATCTTGCATAACATGATCATTGAAGACGAGAGTGATATGCCTGAGAACTTTCGGTACATCACCAACGGGGCTTTGATTGAGCCAGAGTATGATACGAACAGAATCTTGGCATTCCTCGAGGAGCACCGTAAGATCGAGTGTGACACCCGGATAATTAAGCTACAGTAATCCCACGTTATTGATGCCACGTCACCTCGGTTATTGTTGCTAATCTCGCGTTAGTTCGAAACCGATTCAAATTCAAGCAAATAATAAAAGTTTTCAAATACTAAAACTAAAGTGTTCAATAAATAGTAGATAAATCAGAGGCAATTATAAAATTGTAACTAACATTAAATGAATTAGTTAAGTGACTTAAACAACCTCAAATAGTGGCTGAAAACATTACTTAATAACCTTTTAATTAATCTAAATCTAATATGAAATAGTATTTCACCCAAACTAGTTTTGGTGCTAGGATCTAATGCACTGCAATTTATGAGCTAGCTCCCATATTTTATAAAAATTAATTAGGTGCTGAACATTTTGAAAACAGAAAAGGGAAAATAAAGAAAAGAAAAATAAAAACAGAAAAAGCAAAGAAAAACCCCACCCCCCCCCACTGGACCAGGCGGCCCAGCTCACAGGCCAGGCCAGCCCACCTGGCCCAACCAGCCACCCATTCCCCCCATAACCCCCGCTAGCCCAAACCCTAACCGCCCCATCCACCCCACTCCTCCCCCCACTTCATTCCCCTCCCCCCGATCTGGATTGGGATAGGGAAACGAACCCCGCCGCCACCCGCCGCCATCACAGGACTGCTACGTGATGTCTACTACACAACCTTCTTCTTGTAGACGTTGTTGGGCCTCCAAGTGCAGATGTTTGTAGGACAGTAGCAAATTTCCCTCAAGTGGATGACCTAAGGTTTATTAATCCATAGGAGGCGTAGGATGAAGATGGTCTCTCTCAAGCAACCCTGCAACCAAATAACAAAGAGTCTCCTGTGTCCCCAACACACCCAATACAATGGTAAATTGTATAGGTGCACTAGTTCGGCGAAGAGATGGTGATACAAGTGGTATATGGATAATAGATAAAGGTTTTTGTAATCTGAAAATATAAAAACAGCAAGGTAACTAATAATAAAAGTGAGCGTAAACGGTATTGCAATGCGCTGAAACAAGGCCTAGGGTTCATACTTTCGCTAGTGCAAGTTCCCTCAACAATAATAACATAATTGGATCACATAACTATCCCTCAACATGCAACAAAGAGTCACTCCAAAGTCACTAATAGCGGAGAACGAACGAAGAGATTATGGTACGGTACGAAACCACCTCAAAGTTATTCTTTCCAATCAATCCGTTGGGCTATTCCTATAAGTGTCACAAACAGCCCTAGCGTTCGTACTAGAATAACACCTTAAGACACAAATCAACCAAAACCCTAATGTCACCTAGATACTCCAATGTCACCTCAAGTATCCGTGGGTATGATTATACGATATGCATCACACAATCTCAGATTCATCTATTCAACCAACACATAGAACCTCAAAGAGTGCCCCAAAGTTTCTACCGGAGAATCACGACGAAAACGTGTGCCAACCCCTATGCATAGGTTCATGGGCGGAACCCGCAAGTTGATAACCAAAACTTACATCAAGTGAATCACGGGGTATCCCATTGTCACCATAGATACACACGACAAGACATACATCAAGTGTTCTCAAATCTTTAAAGACTCAATCCGATAAGATAACTTCAAAGGGAAAACTCAATCCATTACAAGAGAGTAGAGGGGGGAAGAAACATCATAGGATCCAACTATAATAGCAAAGCTCACGATACTTCAAGATCGTATCACCTCAAGAACACGAGAGAGAGAGAGAGATCAAACACATAGCTACTGGTACATACCCTCAGCCTCGAGGGAGAACTACTCCCCCTCGTCATGGAGAGCACCGGGATGATGAAGATAGCCACTGGAGAGGGATTGCTCCCTCCGGCAGGGTGCCGGAACGGGTCTAGATTGGTTTTCGGTGGCTACGGAGGCTTCTGGCGGCGGAACTCCCGATCTATTGTGCTCCCCGATCGTTTTAGGGTATATGGAGATATATAGGCGGAAGAAGTACGTCAGGGGGGCCACGAGGGGCCCACGAGGGTGGAGGGCGCGCCCAGGGGGTGGGCGCGCCCCCCTGCCTCGTGGCCTCCTCGTAGGTCCCTTGACATGCACTCCAAGTCATCTGGGCTTCTTCTGATCCAAAAATAAGTTCCGTGAAGTTTCAGGTCAATTGGACTCCGTCTGGTTTTTCTTTTCTGCGATATTCTAAAACAAGGTAAAAACAGAAACTGGCAGTGGGCTCTGGGTTAATAGGTTAGTCCCAAAAATGATATAAAAGTGTATAATAAAGCCCATAAACATCCAAAACAGTAGATAATATAGCATGGAGCAATCAAAAATTATAGATACGTTGGAGACGTATCAGCATCCCCAAGCTTAATTCCTCCTCGTCCTCGAGTAGGTAAATGATAAAAACAGAATTTTTGATGCGGAGTGCTACTTGGCATAATTTAAATGTAATTCTTCTTAATTGTGGCATGAATATTCAGATCCGAAAGATTCAAGATAGAAGTTCATATTGACATAAAAATAATAATACTTCAAGCATACTAACTAAGCAAGTATGTCCTCTCGAAATATCATGGCCAAAGAAAGTCCATCCCTACAAAATCATATAGTCTAGTCATGCTCCATTTTCGTCACACAAGAATTCTCTCGTCATGCACAGCCCCGATGACAAGCCAAGCAATTGTTTCATACTTTAGTAATCTCAAACTCATAAACCTTCACGCAATATATGAGCGCGAGCCATGGACATAGCACTATGGGTGGAATAGAATATAATGATGGGGGTTATGTGGAGAAGACAAAAAGGAGAAAGTCTCACATCAACGAGGCTAATCAATGAGCTATGGAGATGCCCATCGATTGATGTTAATGCACGGAGTAGGGATTGCCATGCAATGGATGCACTAGAGCTATAAATGTATGAAAGCTCAACAAAAGAAACTAAGTGGGTGTGCATCCAACTTGCTTGCTCACGAAGACCTAGGGCACTTGAGGAGGCCCATTGTTGGAATATACAAGCCAAGTTCTATAATGAAAAATGCCCACTAGTATATGAAAGTGACAAAACAAGAGACTCTCTATCATGAGGATTATGGTGCTACTTTGAAGCACAAGTGTGGCGAAGGATAGTAGCATTGTCCCTTCTCTCTTTTTCTCTCATTTTTTTGGGCCTTCTCTTTTTTTATGGCCTTTCTCTTTCTTTTTCTTTTATTGGGCCTTCTCTTTTTTATGTCCTTTCTCTTTTTTTATTCCTCACTTGGGACAATGCTCTAGAAAATGATGATCATCACACTTCTATTTATTTACAACTCAATGATTACAACTCGATACTAGAACAATGTATGACTCTATATGAATGCCTCCGGCGGTGTACCGGGATTGCGATGAATCAAGAGTGACATGTATGAAAATTATGAACGGTGGCTTTGCCACAAATACTATGTCAACTACACGATCATGCTAAGCAATATGACAATGATGAATGTGTCATGATGAACGGAATGGTGGAAAGTTGCATGGCAATATATCTCAGAATGGCTATGGAAATGCCATAATAGGTAGGTAAGGTGGCTGTTTTGAGGAAGATATAAGGAGGTTTATGTGTGACATCGCGTATCATATCACGGGGTTTGGATGCACCGGCGAAGTTTGCACCAACTCTCAATGTGAGAAAGGGCAATCCACGGTACCGAAGAGGCTAGCAAGGATGGAAGGGTGAGAGTGTGTATAATCCATGGACTCAACATTAGTCATAAAGAACTCTACTTATTGCAAAAATCTACAAGTCATCAATAACATCGGCACTACGCGCATGCTCCTAGGGGGATAGATTGGTAGGAAAAGACCATCGCTCGTCCCCGACCGCCACTCATAAGGAGGACAATCAAATAACACCTCATGTTTCAAATTTGTTACACAACGTTTACAATACGTGCATGCTACGGGACTTGCAAACTTCAACACAAGCATTTCTCAAATTCACAACTACTCAACTAGCACAACTTTGATATTATTACCTCCATATCTCAAAACACTCATCAAGCATCAAACTTCTCTTAGTATTCAATACTCTCACTACTAGGGAAAATCCTAGCAGTAGCGCGGGTAAAATGCTTATCAGTAGCGCGGGCAGCTGCGCTACTGATACGGCGCTACAGCTAACGCTTAGCAGTAGCGCGTGCTGACCCGCGCTACTGCTATCTAGGGATAGCAGTTGCGGTCGTCGTAAAAACGCGCTGCTGCTAATATCTATAGCACCCTAGTATAAAAGGCGCTACTGCTAAGACCTCGCTGCTACTAAAGCCATACCCCGCGCTACTGTTATTAGTTTCTGAATTTTTTTCCCACTCCATATTTTGTACTGCTGAATTTTGTTTAGTGTTTTATACAATAGTCTCTAGCATAGCATATACATACAAATCTGATCATATCATACACATAAAAATAGCCTCATCAAATCGATCATGTCATCACCATAATCATCATCCAACACAAAATGACGTCTCTCTCGAAATAGCGATACAAGTTATGAGATGCCCCAAATACTTGCAACTACATCGTCATCCATCTAAACAATGATATAGACAAAAAGAGCTATCACTATGAGTGAGAGCGGAACTATGCAATACATGAGGCGGCGGTTATGTGTCCTCTCTCGCGTTAGCGTGAACCTCAAGTAACTAGCTTCTGCTTCATGTCTGCTTTTGAACCATTTATTGCTGGCGCCCGAGAACCGCTCGGATCATTTACCCTGCACATAATCATCATTTTCCGAATATAACATGTCCAAAACATCACATGTACAAATATGACATGTCCAAATTCCAAATGTGACATGTCCACATATCACATGTCCACTTCAAATTTGCATATAGCAGGAAGAAAAATATAGAACTTGAAGAAAAATGCAAGAAGTTTTTTTAAATAGCAACAATTGCTTTAACTAAAAAATAATAAATAGCAATAATTGCTTTAATTAAAAATAGCAATAGTTTGAAACCTAGGGTTCATACTAACTACCACTAAAAAATAGCCAATAATATGTCCTAGGTTTTTT
The DNA here is from genome assembly GCF_056163025.1 of Triticum urartu. Lineage (NCBI taxonomy): Eukaryota > Viridiplantae > Streptophyta > Magnoliopsida > Poales > Poaceae > Triticum > Triticum urartu. The sequence goes on from NC_141877.1 coordinate 547,778,810, forward strand.
AACTAGGGTTCATACTAATTGTAATTAACTAACTAGCACTAAAAATAGCCTAGGGTTCATACTAACTAGCACTAAATAGCTAGGGTTCATACTAACAGAGAGAGAGAGAGAAAGAGAGAGAGAGAGTAGAGAAGAGGGGAGGGTAGAGTGCTTACAGAGGGAGGAGAGAGAGATGGGGTCGGGGGAGACGGCGGCACCGAGGCGCGGTGAGGCGGAGTCGGGGAAGACAGCGGCGAGGCGGGGTCGGGGGAGGCGGCGGTGAGGCGGGGTCAAGGGAGACGGCGGCAAGGCGGGGTTGAAGGAGACGGCGGCAAGGCAGGGTTGACGGAGACGGCACCGGAGAGCAAGGGCAGGGGCTCCAGCAAGGTCGAGGTCGAGTGGGAGGAGGCACATGCGCACAACGACATCGAGGGCAGACTCCGACGGAGAGCGAGGGCAGGGGCTCCGGCGAGGGCGAGGGCGAGGGCAGGGGCTACGGCGGAGGCGACGAGGGGGAGAAGAGAGAGTGGGGAATTGGGGGAGAAAGCAGAGGAGGGAAGCCCGCGTGGAGGTTATGTCAAAATAGCTTTAGCAGTAGCGTGGGAAAAGAAAACGTGATGCCGCTAAAATCCGTAGCAGTAGCGCGCTCCTCACAAACTCGCTACTGCTAAGATGGGCCCGTCCTGTGGACAAGTTCAAACTTAGCAGTAGCGCCATACCCTAAAAGCGCGCTACTACTAATTTGATAGCACTAGCGCGGTTTGTAGAAGGGCGCTACTACTATACCTAGCATGTCGGCAACTGTGTGGGAATTATAGTAGTAGCGTGTTTTATTCCTGCCGTGCTACTGCTAAGTGGATAGCAGTAGCACCCTTTCTGACCACGCGCTACTGCTAAGTAGCAGTAGCACCTCATTTTAACATGTGCTACTGGTAAGATTCTGTGTATAAGGTTTTCCCTAGTAGTGTCTATATGAAAGTTTTTACTATTCTTGGATGCCTAGCATATTTGGATTATTTAAAAAAATTACCATGCTATTTAAAAACTCTCAAAATGATATAAGTGAAGCATGAGAGTTCATCTATTTCTATAATACCACCACCGTGCTCTAAAAAGATATAAGTGAAGCACTAGAGCAATAACAAACTACTCCGGAAGATATAAGTGAAGAGCAATGAGTAGTCGAATAATTATGCAACTATGTGAAGACTCTATAACATTTAATAATTTCACATCTTGGTATTTTATTCAAACAGCAAGCAAATCTAACAAAATAAATTTACGCTCCAAGCAAAACACATATCATGTGTTGAATAAAAATATAGCTCCAAGTAAAGTTACCGATGGAAGCAGACGAAAGAGGGGATGCCTTCTGGGGCATCCCCAAGCTTAGGCTCTTGGTTGTCCTTTAATATTACCTTGGGGTACCTTGGGCATCCCCGAGCTTAGGCTCTTGCTACTCCTTATTCCATAGTCCATCGAATCTTTATCCCAAACTTGAAAACTTCACAACACAAAACTTAACAGAAAAACTCGTAGGCTTCGTTAGTATAAGAAAGCAAATCACTATCATAAGGTACTGTAATGATCTCATTCTAAATTAATATTGGTGTAATATCTACTATATTCCAACTTCTCTATGGTTCATACCCTCCGATACTACTCATAGATTCATCAAAATAAGCAAACAACACGGTGAAAACAGAATCTGTCCAAAAACAGAACAGTCTGTAGTAATTTGAATCAAACGTATACTTATGTAACTCATAAAATTCTCAAATAAATTGCTGGACCTGAGGAATTTATCTATTAATCATGTAAAAAAAGAATTAACTAAATAGCACTCTCCAAATAAAAATGGCAGCAATTCTCGTGAGCGCTAAAGTTTCTATTTTTTACAGCATGATCGCAAAGACTTCACCCAAGTCTTCCCAAAGGTTCTACTTGGCACAAACATTAATTAAAACATAAAACCTCAATAATAACAGAGGATAGATAAATTATTTATTACTAAACAGGAACAAAAAGCAAGGAACTAAGATAAAATTGGGTTGCCTCCCAACAAGCGCTATCGTTTAACGCCCCTAGCTAGGCATGATGATTTCAACGATGCTCACATAAAAGATAAGAATTGTAACATAAAGAGAGCATGATGAAGAATATGACTAGAACATTTAAGTCTAACCCACCTCCTATGCATAGGGACTTTGTGAGCAAACATCTTATTGGCATAAGAATCAACTTGCATCGGAAGGTAAAACAAGCATAACTTCAAAACTTTAAGCACATAGAGAGGAAACTTGATATTATTGCAATTCCTTCAAGCATATATTCCTCCCTCATAATAATTTTCAGTAGCATCATGAATGAATTCAACAATATAACCAGCACCTAAATAATTCTTTTCATGATCTATAAGCATAGAAATTTTATTACTCTCCACACAAGCAAAATTCTTCTCATGAATAATAGTGGGAGCAAACTCAACAAAATAATTATCATGTGAGGCATAATCCAATTGAAAACTAAAATCATGATGACAAGTTTCATGGATATCATTATTCTTTATAGCATACAAGTCATCACAATAACCATCATAAATAGGGGTCATGCTCTCATCATAATAAATTTGCCCATCAAAACTTGGGGGACAAAAAATATCATCTTCATCAAACATAGCATCCCCAAGCTTGTGGCTTTGCATATCATTAGCATCATGGATATTCAAGGAATTCATACTAACAACATTGCAATCATGTTCATCATTCAAATATTTAGTGCCAAACATTCTAATGCATTCTTCTTCTAGCACTTGAGCACAATTATCGTAATCCTTATTTTCATGATAGATATTAAAAAGATGAAGCATATGAGGTACCCTTAATTCCATATTTTTTTATTTTCTTTTATAAACTAAACTAGTGCTAAAACAAGAAACTAAAAGACTCGATTGCAAGATCTAAAGATATACCTTCAAGCACTCACCTCCCCGGCAACGGCGCCAGAAAAGAGCTTGATGTCTACTACACAACCTTCTTCTTGTAGACGTTGTTGGGCCTCCAAGTGCAGAGGTTTGTAGGACAGTAGCAAATTTCCCTCAAGTGGATGACCTAAGGTTTATCAATCCGTAGGAGGCATAGGATGAAGATGGTCTCTCTCAAGCAACCCTGCAACCAACTAACAAAGAGTCTCTTGTGTCCCCAACACACACAATACAATGGTAAATTGTATAGGTGCACTAGTTCGGCGAAGACATGGTGATACAAGTGGTATATGGATAGTAGATAAAGATTTTGTAATCTGAAAATATAAAAACAGCAAGGTAACTAATAATAAAAGTGAGCGTAAACGGTATTGCAATGCGTTGAAACAAGGCCTAGGGTTCATACTTTCGCTAGTGCAAGTTCCCTCAACAATAATAACATAATTGGATCACATAACTATCCCTCAAAATGCAACAAAGAGTCACTCCAAAGTCACTAATAGCGGAGAACGAACGAAGAGATTATGGTAGGGTAAGAAACCACCTCAAAGTTATTCTTTCCAATCATTATGTTGGGCTATTCCTATAACTGTCACAAACAACCCTAGAGTTCGTACTAGAATAACACCTTAAGACACAAATCAATGAAAACCCTAATGTCACCTAGATACTCCAATGTCACCTCAAGTATCCGTGGGTATGATTATACGATATGCATCACACAATCTCAGATTCATCTATTCAACCAACACATAGAACCTCAAAGAGTGCCCCAAAGTTTCTACCGGAGAATCACGACGAAAACGTGTGCCAACCCCTACGCATATGTTCATGGGCGGAACCCGTAAGTTGATCACCAAAACATACATCAAGTGAATCACGTGGTATCCCATTGTCACCACAGATACACATGGCAAGACATACATCAAGTGTTCTCAATTCTTTAAAGACTCAATCTGATAAGACAACTTCAAAGGGAAAACTCAATCCATTACAAGAGAGTAGAGGGGGGAAGAAACATCATAGAATCCAACTATAATAACAAAGCTCGCGATACTTCAAGATCGTATCACCTCGAGAACACGAGAGAGAGAGAGAGAGAGAGAGATCAAACACATAGCTACTGGTACATACCCTCAGCCCCGAGGGAGAACTACTCCCTCCTCATCATGGAGAGCACCGGGATGATGAAGATAGCCACCAGAGAGGGATTGCCCCCTCCGGCAGGGTGCCGAAACGGGTCTAGATTGCTTTTCGGTGGCTACGGAGGCTTCTGGAGGCGGAACTCCCGATCTATTGTGCTCCCCGATCGTTTTAGGGTATATGGAGATATATAGGCGGAAGAAGTACGTCAGGGGGCCACGAGGGTGGAGGGCGCGCCCAGGGGGTGGGCGCGCCCCCTGCCTCGTGGCCTCCTCGTAGGTCCCCTAACGTGCACTCCAAGTCTTCTGGGCTTCTTCTGATCCAAAAGTAAGTTCCGTGAAATTTCAGGTCAATTGGACTCCGTTTGGTTTTCCTTTTCTGCGATATTCTAAAACAAGGTAAAAACAGAAACTGGCACTGGGCTCTGGGTTCATAGGTTAGTCCCAAAAATGATATAAAAGTGTATAATAAAGCCCATAAACATCCAAAACAGTAGATAATATAGCATGGAGCAATCAAAAATTACCAACGTATCACTACACCGTCGCCGGCCTGCCTCCTCCTCCTCGTCGGCCTCCTTCCTCCTCTGCGCCGGCCGTCTCTGTCCTCCTCCTCGCCCCCCGTTGCCCCGGTCCCTATGCACCGCTGTTAGCTTCCTCCCTTTCCCTCTTTGTTGCCTTGCGCCACCCCTGCGCCCACCTGCGCCACGCGAGCCCCGCCGCCCCACCACAGTCGTCCGCGCCACCTCCACCCGCGCTCGTTGGTTCCCCGCACCGCCGCCCCGTTTCCATCTCGCGGTGGCCCTGCTACTGTGCCGCACCGGCGCGTAGCCCTGGCCACCAGCGTCTCGCCTGCCCCGCACGCGTCCCACACCTCGCTGCGCCACTGGGCTCCCGCCGACCACCTCCCGCTGAAGCTGCGACCACCCCCGCCGTGCACAGCGCCCTCCACCGCGACCCCCCTGCCCTGCCCGCGCGCTGGCTCGCCGTCGCCGTGCGCACGCCATTGCGGCCCGACCTCCCCTACGCTTGTGCCCCGCCTTCACCTTCTTCACCGCGTGGCCTCGCCCGGCTAGCCGCCGCGGTGGCCGCGCACCTCACGCCGCTTCTGTTTGTGCCGTTGCCGCCCTACTGCTCCGCTCTCTGCCACCGCGTCGCTCATCACGGGCCCCGCAGTCTGCGTCCCCGCCACTGCTCGCCGGCAGCCCCGCTGCGCCTCCCCACTGGCTGCGCCCGAGGCCAGCGGTCGAGCGCTCGCTACGCCGTTCGGGCGATGCCCGGTACCCGTGCACCGAACGCCTGTTAAGGCCCCCGGGCCTATGACAAGTGGGGTCCATCCCCAAGAACGTTTTTTTAAAAACTAAAAAAATTAATAATAACAATAATAATAATAATAAATTAATTAACTTAATTAATCATAATTAGATTAATCTAATCACAAATTAACCTAATTAACTGTTAGTTAATTAAACTGAGTATGACAGTGGGACCCACACGTCAGTTTGACCGGTTAACACCCTGTTAACTGCTGACGTCATGCTGATGTCAGCAAGCACTATTCTGGATAATGTTGAATTAAAATAATTAAATAAATGCTAAAAATGATTTAAATCTTCTAAAATCATTATAAAATAAACCGTAGCTCGGATGGAAAAACTTTGTACATGAAAGTTCCCTAGAACGACGAGACGAAATCCAGATACGCAGCCCGTTTGTCCGCCACACATCCCTAGCATAGCGAACACGCAACTTTCCCCCTCTGGTTCATCTGTCCGAAAACGCGAAACACCCGGGATACTTTCCCGGTTGTTTTTTCCCTTCACCGGTATCACCACCTACTGCGTTAGGGCACACCTAGCACCGCTACTTGTCATGTCATGCATCGATATGCATCTGTTTGCATTGTATTCATTGTTTCTTCCTCCTCGTCTCTCCGTTAGACTACGAGACTGACGCCGCTGCTGGTGTCCCGGTCGACTACGTTCTTGACGACCCCTCCTTCTTGCCAGAGCAACCAAGCAAGCCCCCCCCTGATCATAAGATATCGCCTATTCTTCTCTCTACTGCTTGCATTAGAGTACTGTAGCATGTTACTGCTTTCCGTTAATCCTATCCTGATGCATAGCCTGTCATTGTTGCTCTAGTTAATGATACCTTACCTGCAATCCTAAATGCTTAGTATAGGATGCTAGTTTATCATCAGTGGCCCTACATCCTTGTCCGTCTACCATGCTATACTATCGGGCCGTGATCACTCGGGAGGTGATCACGCGTATATACTACATATTATATGATACCTGTGGTGACTAAAGTCGGGTCGGCTCGTAGAGTACCTGCGAGTGATTCACGGATTGGGTCCAAAAGGATGTTTGTCTCGGCGGCACTCTGAGTGGATCTTTGTGGCGGAGCAACAAGGCAGGTTGAGACCGCCTAGGAGAGAGGTGGGCCTGGCCCTGGTCAGCATCCGTGGTTATTTCAAAATAACACGCTTCACGAGATCTTGGTATTTGATCTGAGTCTGGTCACCGGCCTATACGCACTAACCAACTATGCGGGAACAGTTATGGGCACTCGACGTCGTGGTATCAACCGAAGCCTTCGTGATGTCAGTGACTAAGCAGCACGCGCCGGATTGGACCGTAAGCCCGCTCTTGTATTAAGGGGGCTAGGTCTGCTTCCGGCCGCCCTCGCAACATGCTGGTGTGCAATGGGCGATGGGCCCAGACCCCTGCGATATAGGATTTAGACCGGCGTGCTGACCTCTCTGTTGTGCCTAGGTGGGGCTGCGACGTGTTGATCTTCCGAGGCCGGGCATGACCTAGGAAAGTGTCTCCGGCCAAAGGGGATCGAGCGTGTTGGGAAATGTGGTGCACCCCAGCAGGGAAGTTTATCTATTCGAATAGGTGTGTCCCTCGGTAAAAGGACGACCCGGAGTTGTACCTTGACCTTATGACAACTAGAACCGGATACTTAATAAAACACACCTTCCAAGTGCCAGATACAACCGGTGATCGCTCTCTCACAGGGCGACGAGGGGAGGATCATCGGGTAGGATTATGCTATGCGATGATACATGGTGAACTTACCATCTACTCTCTTCTACATGCTGCAAGATGGAGGTTACCAGAAGTGTAGTCTTCGATAGGACTAGCTATCCCCCTCTTATTCTGGTATTCTGAAGTTCAGTCCACATATGCTACCCTTTTCCATTTGATACCAATGCATACATATGTAGTGTAGCTCCTTGCTTGCGAGTACTTTGGATAAGTACTCACGGTTGCTTTGTTCCCCTTTTTCCCCTTTCTATACCCGATTGTTCCGACCAGTCGATGGAGTTCAGGAGCCAGATGCCACCCTCGACGATGACTCCTACTACACTGGAGGTGCCTACTACTACGTGCAGGCCGCTGACAACGACCAGGAGTAGTTTAGGAGGATCCCAGGCAGGAGGCTTGCGCCTCTTTCGATATGTATCCCAGTTTGTGCTAGCCTTCTTAAGGAAAACTTGTTTAACTTATGTCTGTACTCAGATATTGTTGCTTCCGCTGACTCGTCTATGATCGAGCTCTTGTATTCGAGCCCTCAAGGCCCCTGGCTTGTAAATATTATGCTTGCATGACTTATTTTATTTGTAGAGTTGTGTTATCATATCTTCCCGTGAGTCCCTGATCTTGATCGTACACGTTTGCATGTATGATTAGTGTACGATTGAATCGGGGGCGTCACAAGTTGGTATCAGAGCCGACTGCCTGTAGGAATCCCCCTTCCACACTCCTTGGCCGAAGTCGAGTCTAGACATTGCAAAACTTTTACTAACATGGTTGTGTGTCTTACGGGCCCACGTCGCCATTTGGGTGGTATTAGGATCTTTTACTCCTCGTCTATACTCTGGGACTCTAATCTCTCCTCTATTCGGGTTAAATGGTTTTCTAACTCTAACTCTAGGTTCTCGTAAATACTCTCTCGGAGAGCCCCTTTATTCCAGATGATGGCCTGCCTCAGCATAACATTCCAAAGATACTCTCCGTTATTCTCTCGAGACCTTGTGCCCACCACTTTTGCTATTCCCAACGACCGATAAATCCTTATGGATAACTGCTTACACTTGTCATTCTTACCTTTGTTCCCCGTTGCCCCTGTTATTACTTGATACCCTAAAAATTCCTTAAATAATTCGAGAATCCTTTGTGCCCACTGCTTTGCAGCTCTTTGCCGCAGAAATACCACTACGGATAATTCCTCACACCTATCGAGGATTCATTCATCCCCAGTTGATCATGTGTTTCACAAAATTCTTTGAATGCTATTCGGTCTTTCGAGAATCCTCAGCAAACTATTGCTCTTGAAATTCTTGCCTGCTTGCATTATGGTTAATTCCATATGTCTAGTAGTCTTTGTGGACATCCCTTGTCCTTGCCATTTTGAGCCTAATGAATCATTGTCTGCGAATGCACGCAATCATTAGTTGACCCTTATAAATTATCCTTCCGGCTCCGACGTCATTTTAAACATGACCTCGATCTCGACCAATGTAACATCCCAAAATTCTAAATTTTGGAATGTTATAATAAATAGATAGATTTGATTGATTGTTTGATTGATTGTCTGAAAGTGAGTGAATTCGAAACGTTTTGAAAGTTAAATGAGAGGGTATAAAAGGACTTTCTCAAACTTTCATTTTTTCTTTTCTGATCTCCGTGAATTCAAATTCTTTTCATTACAAAACCCTGGAGAGAAGATGACATGACTTCTTCCATTTATTTAAATGACAAGGGGTGTTGAAAATATTTGAATTTCATTTGAGAATATTTCCAATTCTGAAACTTTATGCAACTCAATGATTTTCACGAGCGAAGATAAAATGACTTCTTCAAATTATATGAAATATGAGTTGGGAGTGTCAAAGGATCGATTTCAAAGTCCTTTTGGATTTAATTTTCAATTTGGAGTTATTTGGATTTTATTCAAATCATTTTTCTCCAAAAATAAAATACATGGAAAATAGGGTAACATGATTCCCTATAATAAAAAATTGGAGAACAATTAATTTGAAATCATATTGGTATTTTTTAAATGATTTTTATTGGATTTTATTAGGCCAGTAGCACTCTTTGAATTATTTGGATTTGTGTGGATTTTATTTGGCATTAGGAAAATGTTCCTGTCGTAGAAAATCCTTTTCTGAAAATGTTGATATATTATATGCATATATAATATTTTAGTTATTTCATTTTTATTATTTTATTTGTCTGGAAAATGTTTTTTTTAATTCCGACTGGGCTGGCCCGGCCGAAGCCAGGCCAAGGCCCATCTCCGCGCCGCCTTCCCCGTCGTGGCCGACCGGGACTCCACCGAAGTCCGGTGCCGACACGCCTCCGGCCGGCCCCTCGCCCACGCCACGGAGCCGCCCCGCCCCCATATAAGTGCCGCCTCCGCCGCCTCTCTCTCCTCCTCGCCGCTCGTGCCGCCCTCGTGGATCCAGCACCGCCGCCGCCGCACTTCACCTGCATCGCCGCCGCCTGTTGTGCCGCTCCGCCGTCGCCGCACCGCGCCAGCGCCCCCGCCTCGCGCAGCCGCCGCTCGCCGCTCCTCCTCCTGAGTCGCGCCACCGCTCGCCTTGCCCGCGCGCCGCCATCGCCGACGCCCGCCACCGCGGGAAACCGCCGGAGTTGACCGGTCCGCCGCCGCCGGATCCGATCCGCCCCGAACCGGTATAAACCGCCCCCGGTCCGGTTTATTTTATATTCTTATAGGTTTTCTCTGGTTTTCTTTTAAAGCCGGTTTTTGTTTAGGTATATTTATTTAGAGAATGTTCTCTGGTTAGGTTTATAAAATGAACGTTCGTTATTTAGTCTTTTTCTTTTTCTGTTAGTTTTAGTCAGGGACTTCTTTGTAGATGTTTTATTTACAGATTGGCCCCTATTTTTTAAACGATCATTACTTTTTACTCGTTAGTCCAAATCCAACGAAACCAACGCCCACGTCTTCGTTATGATCCCCTCTATCCATTAATCCAACTCAAACATGTTTTTAAAAGTTCTAAATTTGAATTATATCATATTTGAATTCAAACTTCGTTTGATCATAACTTGAGTTTCGTAACTCCGTTTGAGTTGATTCTTTTTGCAAATCGAAGCTCTTGACCTAAACATTCTGATAAGGCCAAATTCACATAATTTTGGTACTGTTAGAAATTGTTTTATGTTGCAAGAGCTATTTTCTTGGTTTTGATGTTTTCTGAATCGTCTTCTTGTTCTTTCTGATCTTTTGAGTGATTGCTTATGTGTTCTTACTATTGCTTGCTTACGATAGATTGACCGGAGTGTGACGGGTAGAACTATCAAGATTTTGGGTGCGAATCATCTTCATCAACATTGCAGGCAAGTTCACACATTGATCATACCTTTTTCATACCCAGTTTTTATTGCATTAGATCAAACCTCCAACATTGCATGATTAGGATCTAATTAAATTGTGCGATGGGAAGTAGTTGATGAGGTAGGAACCTATTGCCCTGCATTCAAACCTTGGGAGTTACTTTTACGTTATGCTTACATTGCCATGCTATGCTCGTAGACGTGGATTGGGTTTTGAGAGTATTCATGACAGATGTGAGATTGTTAATTAATGGTTTACTTAAGGTGGCAACTTAAACACACATCTGGGTGGATTGAGGCACCTGGTTATTCTAGGATTGCCTGTCTAGGCACCTGGGTAGACCAGGATTGCCTGTTTTTTTTATGGACCGTCACCCAGGCTCAAAGGGATCATGAGATTATTCATACTAGAAACTTCCGTGTGCAGCCACAAGCTATTATGGGCTCTAGCATAGTTGATTAAGTCGTGCGAACTCTTACAGGGTAGACTAGCAGATGTAGGGGAAAGTAGGTGTAACGGTCTACCCATCGTAAGGTGCTAGCGCTTCTGAAAGACTATGTCTCGGTCATCCGTCTTCTCAAACACCATGTAGTGCGAGAAACCAAACGGAGGCGATCGAGTCTTGTAGCGGAAAGTGCGCAAACCTCTGCAGAGTGTATAAACTAATCATGATTAGCCGTGTCCCCGGTTATGGACATCTTGAGTATCTAGTACCTGGATTATCATGTGAATCTCATCACGTTACTTTAAATGAATATTGTTGGGTTTAAATGATGTTACTTAATTGGGATTGAGAATGCTGTCAACCATTCTCAATGTTCAACAACCACCATGATAGTTAAATAAAATTTATTCCTTTGTAGTAAGGAAAAATTGGCTTTACGCAAAACTATAACCATAGAGCTTTTCCACCAGCCAAATATACATGTAGTGATAGCCTTTATTCATCATTCTCTATGGTGTTAATTTGCCAGTACATTCAATGTACTGACCCTCTGTGGCTGCAACGTCTCATGTTGCAGGATATCTTACGACGAGTAAGTGATACGTTAGGGTTACGATTTCTACACTCAACTTTGCCATTGTTGTTGATGGGAATCCACAACCTTGTTACTTCCACTATTTTGGATTGAGGTAATAGTATTTACGTTATTTTTACATGTGATTTACCTCTATTATAAATCCTCGCGTACTGTGTGTCAGCATACCGATCCAGGGATGACACTTAAGCACAGAGACTTGATCCATTCCGGTCGGGTCGCTACAAGATGGTATTAGAGCACATGTTGACTGTAGAACGTGACCCTAGAAACTAGCAAGCCCATAGCAAAGATTTTTCTCTACAACTTTCCCAGATCTTTTACCTCTCTTCTCTTCTGAGCTTATTTAAAAATTCCTTTTAGTGAGACTATACCCTTTTTCCCTTTGGAGCACTCGAAGATTCAACGGATGAGACCACTCCAAGAAGTACAAGATATGGGACCACTAAGACCACATCAGAATGAAGAGGATTTTACCATACATTATGATAATGGAAACTACAACAGTTGAAGACTGAAGACAAGTAGAATTTGAAGGCTCTGAAGAATTCCCAGATTTGTATGACCTAGGAAGGCTACCCTTATGGAACTTGGCAGACTATGGAAGTTGTCAATGCCCGAGATCAGGGTGTATCGGGGAAAGACCGGAGCATGGAGAGTTAAAAACTTAAAGTTCTGTCAAGGAAAACCCTAAGGCAGGAGATATCAACTATGGAGAGATAGCTCATGGAAATGACAAGAGCAGAAACCCAGCTATCCATGATGTTATCGCCCGCTCATGCTATTATCATCATGCTAAGTTAAGGATGCATTTCTTCAGAATGGATTGGATGGAAGAAGGCTGATGGAGCACCTATCAGTAAGATGAAGTTTTAACCTTAGTCGGTGTATCACCAGGATCTGGAGTAGTACATCAAGAAGTTTAAGGTGGAGCTCCAGGAAGCCGTATTACACAAGGAAGCATTTCGTGAAGAACTTAGGTCCAAGAAGCTGAAGTAGCCAAGCTGGAGGAGCAAAACCTCGAGAAACTGGAGATTCATCAGGAACTAGACCATGGTTCATGTGAAGGATGTTGAAACCAGAAGTTTGGAACGCAACTCCAGAATATTAAAGGACGTCATGAGAGACTTCGCATCAACAGAGTTGATCTGGCAAAAGAACTTGAGAAAGACAAGCATGATCGGAAGAAGCCATTGGAGGCATGAATAAGACTTGAAGAGTTAGACGACGTTGAAGATTTATTGACCTTTAGAAGACCAAACCCCTGTTATATACCTATGTTAGATGCGATGTTTATGAGCTGTCATTTGTTTGATGTTTTTCCTGACAGCCACAAATAAAATCTATCTTTTCAAAACTTTTGTTTGTATTGTGCATCCCTCTCTATGTCTCTTATCTCACCCCAAACCCTTGGACCCAATAGAGGACGAATGGAGATGAACTCATGTTTTCCTGGACCGATAAGTCAATTGGAGACGGACCGATGGATTCAGAACATGGAGGATCACATGGAGAATAACCCTATAGTTGGAAAGGATATGACCTAGCATGCTCTTCAGTGCTTTGAAAGAGGTGCTGCTACTTGGTGGAGGATGTACCAAACCATGAATGGATGGAAAGGAGTAACCACTTGGAGAGAATTTAAGTTGACTTTGCCAAAGTCTAGTTTTGTGTCCCAGAAGTTGAAGCCTTATGGAAAGGATATGAAGAAACCTTGTGCATGCAAGATTTGTGGAGAAATCGGACACGCCCATAAAGAACACAAGGATGAGTTCCCTCATTGTGAAGGAAGTCACCCAGTTGAAGAATGCCCAACTAGGCAGATTACTTGTTTCTTGTGTGAAGGGACTACCCACTATCCTGCTCAGTGTCACATTTACCCCATGGTACAACGAACCATCCAGCGGAAGAAAGAAGTAATGAAAGGAGCCCTTATGGAAATTTTAGAAGAACCCGTGATGAAGGAAGATATGGAGGACACACCTATAGAAGACCCGAGTAAACCCTTCACTAAGTCTTGCTATTCATGTGGAGAAGAAGGACACATCTCCCAAAATTGTTTGAATGGGGATCTAGTAGAATTCCCGACAGAGGAAGTAGAATATGACCCACAGGAAATAGAAGCCATGATTGGCATGGAAAGGTCCAGGAAGAGAAGCAGATTGGATTCCAGGAAGGACCTGAGTCATATCACCTGTTACAGGTGCAAGGAGTCAGGGCACTACCTCAACAGTTGTCCAAAAAGGAAACCTCGATACTTGTCAGAAGTAATATGTTTTAATTGTAATGGAGCAGGGCACTTTGCTAGAGAATACCCCAAGGAGAAGGACACTTGTGCTAGATAGTTGAGTTTGCAACAAAATAAATGGAGTAGTAGAAGTGAGAACATTTTCTTTTATATTGAGGTGTTGAGTTGAGACATGTAATGGAAAAGCGAGAGATTGTAATCAATTGAGAGTGAATAAAGTTAGCATCGTTGGTACTGATATGGATTTTATGAGTTGTTACTCCATGAAGAAGGATTTTGGCCATTCTGAGGATATGAGAAATATGGTCTATGGAAGATTTGTGCATTTTAAGGGTGGTAGTACCCTGTAAGAACCCTTGACCCCTGGAAAAGATAAGGATAGTCCACTGAGTGGATTTCGGACAAAATGAATATGAGTTTTGTCTCGATATGTGTGAAACCCCAAGAGTATGTGGGATGAAGTTGGAGACTGTCAGTTGTTTGGACCAAATGTGATCAAGGAGTCAGAAGAGAATGTTAAGTTTATTCGAGATAGACTAAAGGTAGCTCAGTCCAGGCAGAAGAGTTATGTAGACTCAAAAACTCAAGGAGGTAGTCTATGAAATTGGAGACAGAGTATGTCTTCGTGTGTCCCCTCTGCGAGGAGTTAAACGATTTGGAGTTAAGGGAAAGTTAGCCCCGAGATTTGTAGGACCATACCGAGTTTTGGAGCGTATGGGAGAAGTGGCCAACAAGTTGGAGTCACCCGAAGGACTGTCAGGAGTTCATGATGTGTTTCACGTTTCCCAGTTGAAGAAGTGCCATGCAGAGATGGCCAATATTCCCCTGTAAGGACGCTTGACCCTGGAAAGGATAATGATGTTCCACGAAGTGGAATATGGACTTCATAAGTATAAGTTTTATCTCGGTATGAGGGATATCCAACGAGGATGAAGAGATAAATTACTATTGGATATAAAGGAGGTATGATGTTGGAAATATGGATCAAGGGAAACTCCATGATGAGTCTGAGTAATCATGTCCTAGTTTGGTGCCAATAGAAGGAAGGAAGATAGTACAAATGGATGGATTTAAGAATACTAGGAAGTTGGAAGTTGGAATAATGATCAGTTGCCCGATGATAAGTTCAAGGACTACAAGTGATGAGATGGGCCGTAACCTACAGGACCAGGACCTGCCAAGAAGCAAGCACATCCTTGCTGAAGGAAAAACCCTGGAGGAAGATACGACGTTTATCGGCAGACAATTTTATAGGAGTAACACAGAACCTGAGAGTTGTGAAGGAACGATAGATGTTTTTTTGGCTTGCAGAATCCATGGAATTATCCAAACTTAGTTCGTCGACAAGAGAAATTCTGCAATGCTTGTGAGGATGACTGAGTGTTAGTATGCGAGATTCGCTAAACTGTATACATGGTAATGATTTGGGTGCGGGATGGATTGATCACCATACCGACTTACTCTTATTATTCGCCTTGCTATATGGGATGGTAAATCTGAGTGACTTGCCTATAGTAGAGAGACGACAATACTAAACCTTGTTTAAACCTTAGAATGGAATAGCAATTTTACCCTTGTAGAAGGCAGCTTTTGCCAACCGTAGGTTATACGGTGAGGATCAACCCAGACCCATTTCCTGCAGGAGAAACCATACATTGTTGACCACCATGAGATATCGACAGTTGTTTAGTTTTGGCGCCAGACCCGTCAGCTAAGAAGACCCAGTCTCGGAAATAACCTTACCAAGATGAAAGGACAAAAGAATTGAGGAAAAGGTTATGCCGTTACCTGAAGAGCCCAGAGAAAGTAATTATACTGAGGATTTGAGAAGACCGACCCCGTCAAGAATAAGGATGGAGTATATGAGTTTTGTTGGAACCGTAACCATGCTTCTAAGGGTGGTAGCACCACAGACCTCGGAGACGATTGATGAAATTTTGAGGAGACCCCCAAACCCTAACCTTTTTCTTGCTAGCCTCTCCGAATCTCGAGGACGAGATTCATTTTAAGGGTGGTAGGTTTGTAACATCCCAAAATTCTAAATTTTGGAATGTTATAATAAATAGATAGATTTGATTGTTTGATTGATTGTCTGAAAGTGGGTGAATTCGAAACGTTTTGAAAGTTAAATGAGAGGGAATAAAAGGACTTTCTCAAACTTTCATTTTTGCTTTTCTGATCTCCATGAATTCAAATTCTTTTCATCACAAAACCCTGGAGAGAAGATGACATGACTTCTTCCATTTATTTAAATGACAAGGGGTGTTGAAAATATTTGAATTTCATTTGAGAATATTTCCAATTCTGAAACTTTATGCAACTCAATGATTTTCACGAGCGAAGATAAAATGACTTCTTCAAATTATATGAAATATGAGTTGGGAGTGTCAAAGGATCAATTTCAAAGTCCTTTTGGATTTAATTTTCAATTTGGAGTTATTTGGATTTTATTCAAATCAATTTTCTCCAAAAATAAAGTACATGGAAAATAGGGTAACATGATTCCCTACAATAGAAAATTGGAGAAAAATTAATTTGAAATCATTTTGGTATTATTAAAATGATTTTTATTGGATTTTATTAGGCCAGTAGCACTCTTTGAATTATCTGGATTTGTGTGGATTTTATTTGGCATTAGGAAAATGTTCATGTCGTAGAAAATCCTTTTCTGAAAATTTTGATATATTATATGCCTATATAATATTTTAGTTATTTTGTTTTTATTATTTTATTTGTTTGGAAAATGTTTTTTTAATCCCGACTGGGCCGGCCCAGCCGAAGCCAGGCCAAGGCCCAGCTCCGCGCCACCTTCCCCGTCGTGGCCGACCGGGACTCCACCGGAGTCCGGCGCCGACACGGCTCCGGCTGGCCCCTCGCCCACGCCACGGAGCCGCCCCGCCCCCATATAAGCGCCGCCTCCGCCGCCTCTCTCTCCTCCTCGCCGCTCGCGCCGCCCTCACGGATCCAGCACCACCGCCGCCGCACTTCACCTGCATCGTCGCCGCCTGCTGTGCTGCTCCGCTATCGCCGCACCGCGCCAGCGCCCCCACCTCGCGCAGCCGCCGCTCGCCGCTCCTCCTCCTGAGCCGCGCCACCGCTCGCCTTACCCGCGCGCCGCCGTCACCGACGCCCGCCGCCGCAGGAAACCGCCGGAGTTGACCGGTCCGCCGCCGCCGGATCCGATCCGCCCCGAACCGGTATAAACCGCCCCCGGTCCGGTTTATTTTATATTCTTATAGGTTTTCTTTGGTTTTCTTTGAAAGCCGGTTTTTGTTTAGGTTTATTTATTTAGAGAACGTTCTCTGGGTAGGTTTATAAAACGAACGTTCGTTATTTAGTCTTTTTCTTTTTCTGTTAGTTTTAGTCAGGGACTTCTTTGTAGATGTTTTATTTACAGATTGGCCCCTATTTTTTAAACGATCATTACTTTTTACTCGTTAGTCCAAATCCAACGAAACCAACGCCCACGTCTTCGTTATGATCCCCTCTATCCATTAATCCAACTCAAACATGTTTTTAAAAGTTCTAAATTTGAATTATATCATATTTGAATTCAAACTTCGTTTGATCATAACTTGAGTTTCGTAACTCCGTTTGAGTTGATTCTTTTTGCAAATCGAAGCTCTTGACCTAAACATTCTGATAAGGCCAAATTCACATAATTTTGGTACTGTTAGAAATTGTTTTATGTTGCAAGAGCTATTTTCTTGGTTTTGATGTTTTCTGAATCGTCTTCTTGTTCTTTCTGATCTTTTGAGTGATTGCTTATGTGTTCTTACTATTGCTTGCTTACGATAGATTGACCGGAGTGTGACGGGTAGAACTATCTAGATTTTGAGTGCGAATCATCTTCATCAACATTGCAGGCAAGTTCACACTTTGATCATACCTTTTTCATACCCAGTTTTTATTGCATTAGATCAAACCTCCAACATTGCATGATTAGGATCTAATTAAATTGTGGGATGGGAAGTAGTTGATGAGGTAGGAACCTATTGCCCTGCATTCAAACCTTGGGAGTTACTTTTACGTTATGCTTACATTGTCATGTAATGCTCGTAGACGTGGATTGGGTTTTGAGAGTATTCATGACAGATGTGAGATTGTTAATTAATGGTTTACTTAAGGTGGCAACTTAAACACACATCTGGGTGGATTGAGGCACCTGGTTATTCTAGGATTGCCTGTCTAGGCACCTGGGTAGACCAGGATTGCCTGTTTTTTTATGGACCGCCACCCAGGCTCAAAGGGATCATGAGATTATTCATACTAGAAACTTCCGTGTGCAGCCACAAGCTATTATGGGCTCTAGCAGAGTTGATTAAGTCGTGCGAACTCTTACAGGGTAGACTAGCAGATGTAGGGGAAAGTAGGTGTAACGGTCTACCCATCGTAAGGTGCTAGCGCTTCTGAAAGACTATGTCTCGGTCATCCGTCTTCTCAAACACCATGTAGTGCGAGAAACCAAACGGAGGCGATCGAGTCTTGTAGCGGAAAGTGCGCAAACCTCTGCAGAGTGTATAAACTAATCATGATTAGCCGTGTCCCCGGTTATGGACATCTTGAGTATCTAGTACCTGGATTATCATGTGAATCTCATCACGTTACTTTAAATGAATATTGTTGGGTTTAAATGATGTTACTTAATTGGGATTGAGAATGCTGTCAACCATTCTCAATGTTCAACAACCACCATGATAGTTAAATAAAATTTATTCCTTTGTAGTAGGGAAAAATTGGCTTTACGCAAAACTATAACCATAGAGCTTTTCCACCAGCCAAATATGCATGTAGTGATAGCCTTTATTCATCATTCTCTATGGTGTGAATTTGCCAGTACATTCAATGTACTGACCCTCTGTGGCTGCAACGTCTCATGTTGCAGGATATCTTACGATGAGTAAGTGATACGTTAGGGTTACGATTTCTACACTCAACTTTGCCGTTGGTGTTGATGGGAATCCACAACCTTGTTACTTCCGCTATTTTCGATGGAGGTAATAGTATTTACGTTATTTTTACATGTGATTTACCTCTGTTATAAATCCTCGAGTACTGTGTGTGTCAGCATACCGATCCAGGGATGACACTTAAGCACAGAGACTTGATCCATTCGGGTCGGGTCGCTACAACCAACCATATTGTCGTCAATTGTACCTGATATGTCTCCGTCGTATCTATAATTTTTTATTGTTCCATGCCAATATTCTACAACTTTAATATACTTTTGGCAAATTTTTATACTATTTTTGGGACTAACATATTGATCCAGTGCCCAGTGCCAGTTCCTGTTTGTTGCATGTTTTTTGTTTTGCAGAATATCCATATCAAACAGATTCCAAACGGGATAAAAACGGACGGCGATTTTTTTGGAATATATATGATTTTGGGGAAGAAAAATCCACGCGAGACGGTGCCTGAGGGGGCCACGAGGCCGGGGGCGCGCCCCTGACCCTCGTAGCTACCCCGTCAGGCGGTTGATGCCCTTCTTTCTCCGCAAGAAAGCTAATATCTGGATAGAGATTGTGTTAAAATTTCAGCCCAATCGGAGTTACGGATCTCCGGGAATATAAGAAACGGTGAAAGGGTAGAATCTGAGAACGCACAAACAGAGAGAGACAGAGAGACAGAGAGACATATCCAATCTCGGAGGGGCTCTCGCCCCTCCCACGCCATGGAGGCCATGGACCAGAGGGGAAACCCTTATTCCATCTAGGGAGGAGGTCAAGGAAGAAGAAGAAGGAGGGGGGCTCTCTCCCCCTCACTTCCAGTGGCACCGGAGTGCCACCGGGGGCCATCATCATCACCGCAATCTTCACCAACAACTTCACCGCCATCATCACCAACTCTTCCCCCCTCTATGCAGCGGTGTAACCTCTCTCTTACCCGCTGTAATCTCTACTTAAACATGGTGCTCAACGCTATATATTATTTCCCAATGATGTATGGCTATCGTATGATGTTTGAGTAGATCTGTTTTGTCCTATGGGCTATAGATGATCAAGATTGGTTTGAGTTGCATGTTTTATTATTGGTGCTGTCCTACGGTGCTCTCCGTGTCACGCAAGCGTGAGGGATAGCCGCTGTAGGGTGTTGCAATACGTTCATGATTCGCTTATAGTGGGTTGCGTGAGTGACTGAAACATAAACCCGAGTAAGGGGGTCGTTGTGTATGGGATAAAGAGGACTTGATGCTTTAATGCTATGGTTGGGTTTTACCTTAATGATCTTTAGTAGTTGCGGATGCTTGCTAGAGTTCCAATCCTAAGTGCATATGATCCAAGTAGAGAAAGTATGTTAGCTTATGCCTCTCCCTCATATAAAATTGCAATAGTGATTACCGGTCTAGTTATCGATTGCCTAGGGACAAATAAATTTCTCGTAACAACAAGCTCTCTACTAAAACTAACTTAGTTGTGTCTTTATTTAAACAGCCCCTACTTTTTATTTACGTAATCTTTATTATCTTGTAAACCTATCCAACAACACCTACAAAGTACTTCTAGTTTTATACTTGTTCTAGGTAAAGCGAACGCCAAGCGTGCGTAGAGTTGTATCGGTGGTTGATAGAACTTGAGGGAATATTTGTTCTGCCTTTAGCTCCTCGTTGGGTTCGACACTCTTACTTATCGAAAACTGTTGCGATCCCCTATACTTGTGGGTTATCAAGACCTTTTTCTGGCGCCGTTGCCGGGGAGCAATAGCATGGGGTGAATATTCTCGTGTGTGCTTGTTTGCTTTATCACTAAGTAATTTTTATTTGTTGTTCTTAGTTGTTTTCTATCTTTAGTTATGGGTAGGAAACGCAAAATACCAAAAAAAATTAGTTGTACCTACTAAACCAATGGTTGAAGAACCACTCAAAATCTATCACACTGTTGAAGCTTATTACTTGGATCATCTCGATCCCTATGTGCTCGTGCTGAAACCCCAACTAGCTTAGTTGAGGGCAAATCCTTAGATGAGCATGCTTGTTATGTGCGACACCGAATATCTGAAAAAGGGAAAAATTTACTGGGTCAAATTATCGTTTGCAATGCTATGCTTGGAATTTATGCGAAATATATGATATTACTTGTTGTTCTGAAAACCCTAAGAAACATGTTCCCTATCAATGTGAGTTTAGTGATAATGGAATTCTATCTTTTATGATAAGGGTGTTTATAGTTACTATGATGTTCAAAAAATTGAAGAATTTGTTGCTTTTAAGGGTGTTTATGAAATTGCTTCTTTGATTGAAACGTATGATGCTACTCTTTACAAATCTAAAAAAATTGCCATACTTAAATATTGCTATGATAGTTATGCTTCTAATGCCTATGTTGAATCATATATTGAGGACTACCCCGCTGTCCAAGAAGAGACTAATATTTTGCAGGAGTCTATGGAAGAAGAAATTGATGAAACTATGAGCTCATTGGATGAAAAAGATGATGAGGAGAGAGAAGAACAAAAGGAGGAAGAGTGGATTAGCTACCCGTGCCCACCTTCTAATGAGAGTAACTCTTCAACTCATACACTGTTTAAATTCCCTTCGTGCTTACTGAAGGATGATTGTTATGATCCCGTTGATTCTCTTGAAATATCCATTTTTGATGATGCTTGCTATGCTTGTGGCCAAGATGTCAATATGAATTATGCTCATGGAGATGAACTTGCTATAGTTCCTTATGTTAAACATGAAATTGTTGCTATTGCACCCATGCATGATAGTCCTATTATCTTTTTGAATTCTCCCGACTACACTATATCAGAGAAGTTTGCCCTTATTAAGGATTATATTGATGGGTTGCGTTTCACTACTACACATGATGATTTTGATAGATATAATATGCATATGCTTGCTGCTCCTACTTGCAATTATTATGAGAGAGGAACTATATCTCCACCTCTCTATGTTTCCCACACGATAAAATTGAAAGAAACTGTTTATACTATGCATTGGCCTTTACTATGTGTGCATGAATTGTTCTTTTATGACATGCCAATGCATAGGAAGAGAGTTAGACTTCGTTGTTACATGATATATGTTACTTTGTGCTCACTACTAAATTACAAATCATTGTTAATTAAAATTGCCTTTGATATACCTTGGGATCCGGGTGGATTCACTACTTGAGCACTATATGCCTAGCTTAATGGATTTAAAGAAAGCGCTGCCAGGGAGACAACCCGAAAGTTTTATAGAGTCATTTATTTCTGTTGAGTGCTTTCATATAGTTTAAAAACAACAAAAATAAAGAGGGGAACCCAAAACTTTTTCAAAAAGGAAAGTGAAAGTGAGAAAGAGAAGCATTGTTGAAGTGGGAGAGCTCCTTGAACTTTGTTCATGCTCAAGGCAACTTTGTGAATCTTGATTACAGAAACTTTTCAACAAAAATAATTATCCCCTTGTACAATTCCATTGTATTATAAAAATAATGTGCCAAGGTTTGCCTTTAGGATGTTTACATTTGCTTGATGGTTTGTACGGTGCAGGACAGAAACTTTGGTTGTAGTGCGTGATTTTACATTTTTTAGCTGGAACTTCAAATGGTTTTGATTATTTTTGCACTGTCTTTCTACACAAATTGTTTATTTTTCCTGATTTTGGCAGAATTGTTCAAGTATCAGAAGTATGGTGAATGTTCAGATTATTACAGACTGTTCTGTTTTAGACAGATTCTGTTTTTGATGCATAGTTTGCTTGTTTTGATGAAACTATCGATCTATATCAGTGGATTAATCCATGGAAAAGTTATATTTCAGTATACATAATGCAAAAACAAAATATTAATTGGTTTGCAACAGTACTTAGAGTAGTGATTTGCTTTATTATACTAACGGATCTTACCGAGTTTTCTGTTGAAGTTTTGTGTGGATGAAGTGTTCGATGATCGAGAAGGTCTCGATGTGAGAAGAAGGAAGAGAGGCAAGAGCTCAAGCTTGGGGATGCCCAAGGCACCCCAAGTAAACATTCAAGGAGACTCAAGTGTCTAAGCTTGGGGATGCCCCGGAAGGCATCCCCTCTTTCTTCAACAAGTATCGGTATGTTTTCGGATTTGTTTCGTTCATGCGATATGTGCAATCTTGGAGCGTCTTTTGCTTTAGTTTTCACTTTTCTTTTATGCACCATCCTGGTATGAGATTGTCCTTGGTTGATTTATAGAATGCTCTTTGCAATTCACTTATATCTTTTGAGTATGGCTTTATAGAATGCTTCATGTGCTTCACTTATATCATTTGAAGTTTGGATTGCCTGTTTCTCTTTACATAGAAAACCGCCATTTGTAGAATGCTCTTTTGCTTTACTTATATTTGTTAGAGCGTGGGCATATCTTTTGTAGAAAGAATTAAACACTCTTGCTTCACTTATATCTATTTAGAGAGATGACAGGAACTGGTCATTCACACGGTTAGTCATAAAATCCTACATAAAACTTGTAGATAACTGAATATGATATGTTTGATTCCTTGCAATAGTTTTGCGATATAAAGATGGTGATATTAGAGTCATGCTAGTGGGTAGTTGTGGATTAGTAGAAATACTTGTGTTGAGGTTTGTGATTCCCGTAGCATGCACGTATGGTGAACCGTTATGTAACGAAGTCGGAGCATGATTTATTTATTGATTGTCTTCCTTATGAGTGGTGGTCGGGGACGAGCGATGGTCTTTTCCTACCAATCTATCCCCCTAGGAGCATGCGCATAGTACTTTGTTTCGATGACTAATAGATTTTTGCAATAAGTATGTGAGTTCTTTATGACTAATGTTGAGTCCATGGATTGTACGCACTCTCACCCTTCCACCATTGCTAGCCTCTCTAGTACCGCGCAACTTTTGCCGGTACCATAAACCCACCATATACCTTCCTCAAAACAGCCACCATACCTACCTATCATGGCATTTCCATAGCCATTCCGAGATATGTTGCCATGCAACTTCCACCATCATCATATACATGACTTGAGCATTCATTGTCATATTGCTTTGCATGATCGTAAGATAGCTAGCATGATGTTTTCATGGCTTGTCCATTTTTTGATGTCATTGCTACACTAGATCATTGCACATCCCGGTAGACCACCGGAGGCATTCATATAGTCATATATTTGTTCTAGTATCAAGTTGTAATATTGAGTTGTAAGTAAATAAAAGTGTGATGATCATCATTATTAGAGCATTGCCCCGGTGAGTAAAGGATGATGGAGACTATGATTCCCCCACAACTCGGGATGAGACTTCGGACGAAAAAAAAAGAGAAAGGCCAAAAAAAGAGAAGGCCCAAAAAAATAAAAAAAATAAAAAAATAAAAAATGAGAGAAAAAGAGAGAAGGGGCAATGTTACTATCCTTTTACCACACTTGTGCTTCAAAGTAGCACCATGTTCTTCATATAGAGAGTCTCTTGAGTTATCACTTTCATATACTAGTGGGAATTTTCATTATAGAACTTGGCTTGTATATTCCAATGATGGGCTTCCTCAAACGCCCGGGGTCTTCATGAGCAAGCAAGTTGGATGCACACCCACTTAGTTTTCAGTCTGAGCTTTCATACACTTATAGCTCTTAGTGCATCTGTTGCATGGCAATCCCTACTCACTCGCATTGATATCTATTGATGGGCATCTCCATAGCCCGTTGATACGCCTAGTTGATGTGATACTATCTTCTCCTTTTTGTCTTCTCCACAATCACCATTCTATTCCACCTATAGTGATATGTCCATGGCTCATGCTCATGTATTGTGTGAAAGTTGAAAAGGTTTGAGAACGTCAAAAGTATGAAACAATTTCTTGGCTTGTCATCGGGGTTGTGCAAGATGTGAATATTTTGTGTGGTGAAGATGGAGCATAGCCAGACTATATGATTTTGTAGGGATAACTTTCTTTGGCCATGTTATTTTGAAAAGACATGATTGCTTTATTAGTGGGCTTGAAGTATTATTGTTTTTATGTCAAATGATAGACTATTGCTTTGAATCACTCGTGTCTTAATATTCATGCCATGATTAGATTACATGATCAAGATTATGCTAGGTACCATTCCACATCAAAAATTATCTTTTTTACCATTTACCTACTCGAGGACGAGCAGGAATTAAGTTTGGGGATGCTGATACTTCTTCGTCGTATCTATAATTTTTGATTGTTCCATGCCAATATTCTACAACTTTCATATACTTTTGGCAACTTTTTATACTATTTTTGGGACTAACATATTGATCCAGTGCCCAATGCCAGTTCCTATTTGTTGCATGTTTTTTTTTCGCGGAATATCCATATCAAAAAGGAGTCCAAACGGGATAAAAACTGACGGAGATTTTTTTTGGAATATATATGATTTTTGGGAAGAAAAAATCACGCAAGACGGTGCCCGAGGGGGCCACGAGGCAGGGGGGTGCGCCCCTGACCCTCGTGGCCACCCCGTAAGGCGGTTGATGCCCTTATTTCGCCGCAAGAAAGCTAATATCCGGATAGAGACCATGTTAAAATTTTAGCCCAATCGGAGTTACGGATCTCCGGGAATATAAGAAACGGTGAAAGGGTGGAATCTGATAACGCAGAAACAGAGAGAGATAGAGAGACAGATCCAATCTCGAAGGGGCTCTCGCCCCTCCCATGCCATGGAGGCCATGGACCAGAGGGGAAACCCGTCTCCCATCTAGGGAGGAGGTCAAGGAAGAAGAAGAAGGAGGGGGGCTCTCTCCCCCTCGCTTCCGGTGGCACCGGAGTGCCACTGGGGGGCCATCATCATCACCGCAATCTTCACCAACAACTTCACAGCCATCATCACCAACTCTTTCCCCCTCTATGCAACGGTGTAACCTCTCTCTTACCCGCTTTAATCTCTGCTTAAACATGGTGCTCAACGCTATATATTATTTCCCAATGATGTATGGCTATCCTATGATGTTTGAGTAGATCCGTTTTGCCCTATGGGCTATTTGATGATCAAGATTGGTTTGAGTTGCATGTTTTATTATTGGTGTTGTCCTATGGTGCTCTCCGCGTCACGCAAGCATGAGGGATCTCCGCTGTAGGGTGTTGCAATATGTTCATGATTCGCTTATAGTGGGTTGCGTGAGTGACTGAAACACAAACCCGGGTAAGGGGGTTGTTGCGTATGGGATAAAGAGGACTTGATGCTTTAATGCTATGGTTGGGTTTTACCTTAATGATCTTTAGTAGTTGCGGATGCTTGCTAGAGTTACAATCATAAGTGCATATGATCCAAGTAGAGAAAGTGTGTTAGCTTATGCCTCGCCCTCATATAAAATTGCAATAGTGATTACCGGTCTAGTTATCGATTGCCTAGGGACAAATAACTTTTTCGTAACAACAAGCTCTCTACTAAAAATAAATTAGTTGTGTCTTTATCTAAACAGCCCCTACTTTTTATTTACGTAATCTTTATTATCTTGCAAACCTATCCAACAACACCTACAAAGTACTTCTAGTTTCATACTTGTTCTAGGTAAAGCGAACACCAAGCATGCGTAGAGTTTTATCAGTGGACGATAGAACTTCAGGGAATATTTGTTCTGCCTTTAGCTCCCCGTTGGGTTCGACACTCTTACTTATCGAAAACTGTTATGATCCCCTATACTTTTAGGTTATCAGTACCCCTCAGGCTATTCAACTCATCCATCCCTAATCAGAGCATTGCTTCTGATCACTTGTCTTGGAATTCATAATTCATTTGCATTTGAGCTTTGAGTTAGTCAGTTGTTTCTATAATCTGATCTCCTTGCATTCTTTCTTCCTCTGGTTGAGTACCGATACTCATATCGGATCCCTTATGGACCACCAGATCCTTTGTTGGATTTTGTCTGACACCGTCCTTCATATTTATTGAACTTGTGAGCCTTTCATCGGATACATAATGCCTTTGGTAAATTGTATCCCCTGCTTTTGTCAACCATGCTCTGCTCCCGAGCTTGAGTTATTCGCTCCTGAAGTTGGTGGTATGTGTTCATAATATGCCCCGATGGGTTAAACCTATGCCTTCCTTACTCCGTGTGAACCCAAAAGATTTCACGGGTCATAATTATCTAGTATTGCACCAGGTAAAACTTTCGACAACTAATGTCATTTTTGAAAAGCAAGAGGTGAATGGAAGGTTATACATTGAAGAAGTGGGAGTCGACCTTGAAGTTTGTGTTCATGCCCATGGACACGATGTATATCCTTTCATGGAAGCTTCTTATAATAATAACTATTCCCTTGATATAATATCATTTGGTACCTGTGAATTGAGCCTTTGCAATCGTGGTTCCTATCATATTTTCTCCTTGATTCCATTTCTCGGACTAGATAAAGCACTTGTCTTCTGCAGGTCAATACACCTCTGCAACCTCTATTATGTTCTACCTTCGAGTATTACCCCGTGGTATCTTGATAAAATCACAGAACCATATTTCTTCTTATGAGTTCTTCTTCAAGTATTATTTCTCACTGATTCCAATTTTTCCCCGGGTTCTGAGTTTTTAGACACTCAGGGACACCGATAGTGAATCGAGTCTGTAATCTGATTCATTAACTCTAAGTAATTTTCGTTGCTTATGAGTTTAATAATCCTTCAAGTCATTCCTAGCCCGCTATATCATTATCGTGTTAAATTTTAATTGTGCTACCTGGTCCTTCTTCTCGGAGCACAATTTTTGACGATGAACTAATCTTACGTCGAACTTCCTCGGCATATCATTTCTCCTTGAACATCAAACTTGATTTCGAGTTTATGGCGTACCCTAGGTTCCCATAACCTTTTGCTTCATCATCATTTGACTTGATGGCATTGCCGATCGATTACATCTTCATGAATCTCTCGACAACTGTGTCGTGATCATCATCAACATCCTAAGCTCTTCCAAGATGTATATCGAATTCATGACGGGTAATACCATCCTTGCAACTCGATGATTCGTGTATCATCGACCACTTTATTACCATCCGCTCAACACAAACTTGTTCGTGTTTTGTGTTATACATTGAGATCCTTGCTACCCAGCAGTTGTTCTCCTTTACCTTGGAAGTATTACCATCTTTTATGTCAAGAAAGTCATGAGAATTTCACCACCTATTAAGAGATCTTGATACAGGTGATACTTCTTGCTGTACCCGTTTGGTCCCCTTGTTGTTTCCAACCAGAAAACCGACAATTGAGATATGATGTGCAACTTCAAAACTTCTAGCAACCCTATTGCTTTGAAGTTAATGGTCGATATTTCA
The DNA here is from genome assembly GCF_056163025.1 of Triticum urartu. NCBI lineage: Eukaryota > Viridiplantae > Streptophyta > Magnoliopsida > Poales > Poaceae > Triticum > Triticum urartu. The sequence continues at coordinate 547,806,790 of NC_141877.1, forward strand.
TTCTTAGACCATTGGTTATGGAATCACAATTCTAACATTGATCATGCTACTTAAGCCCATATTTTGGGTGCACTTTTCAATCAATGATTAACTGTGTATGTTTTCCTTGAGCATACCTCATTATATCTTTTGATCTGACAAATGTTATCTCCTTGTTCGAATACTGGTGGGAATCCATCTTTTGGAAATCTCGATTCATTGTCGCTGAGTTCATCAGCCACCTACTCATCCTCTCCTTGGGTTAATGATGAACTAATGATCCGGAACTTGCTTCCATAGTTCATTTCCTAAGAATCTTACAATGTCATCTCTTCAATTTGAGTTGCACCTTTTCTTCTCAGGCATCCTGAGTCTGGGGTATCCTGACACCAATCGGACCTGAATCTCGGTCAGATACAATGGTTGGTACATATTTCCAAGAGTTATAACATTGGTCTTTATGTGACCCGGTAAGGTGATGGCGTGCCTTGCACACCTGGCTAGAGGCCCTATTGTTATAGATTCCGCTTCAGCAAGGTTATCCATTCTTCCATGAGGAAATTGTAAGACTTATTCGACAAGTTATTCCTAATGGATCCTTTGTGTTTCCAAAGTCCGATCTTCACCGGTTGACCATGCCAATGCTATCTCGAAGCATGTCTATGGTATTCCAATTTTCAACAAGAACATTTGATGCCCAATGCTAAATGTTTCCTGCTCAATTATCCAAACACCGTTGTATGGGTAATGTCATGAAATTTCTCTCCCCTACCTAAAGAGTTTTCTACATTATTTCCTGTTATGGATATCATCCTCTACTTGTCCTTGGGAAGGATATACCCTTGAAATATGTGTTTAAACACATTTTTCCTTTCCATTGTTCTGATTAATACTATGGATCACATTTTCCTTTCCATTGTTTTGTTTAACCTTCTTGATCTATATGATCTAAGAAGTGATGATTCTCTGCTTAGGTAAACACCTCGGTGTACAATTCTGTCAGCAAGACCCTGTTACTATTGTTGATGACATTCCGGTAACCACCGATGGACGAGAACTTTGCCTATTGGTCCGCCTCGTTCAACGAGCAGGAAAATGGTTCTCTTCGTCCCTCGCCCTTGGTACCGACATTGTTGCCGACATAACTGATAGGCTACCCTTTGACATGTCTTGCTATCATGACCGTGCAAGATGTCAACGCCCTTCCTACTTTTAACCACATGATGGGCCCATAACCCATGGTTCCACAGGATCGAAACCTGACTCTCCTGTATACCTTGTTAACAAAGTTATCCCTTGCTCTTGGTTTCGTAGGTAATTCGCGAGCCACCTTCCTAGTGCTCCATTCTGGTATCAGACGCAATACTTACTCTCGTTGCTCTGAACCCCTTTTCTCACTTTGGTTCAGACTTTGAGCAGCTATCTATCTGCTAGGACCCTCTCATTGTACCTTCATACCTTACTCTTGATGTATTTTATATGATCAACTCGAGAGATAGTCTTATGCTCATTCATGGGTTAACCCTAGATTGTTTCCCTCTTAAGCATTATGTCGTAGCCGAGCTACCCCTTACCTATTCGTAAGTATGTTGGAGTTCCCGAAGAAAAGGACGACTTCACCATGATGACCTGAAGCAGAGAAATGAAGACGTCAATGTAAGGGATTGACCTCTTCAAGAAGAGCATCCAAGACCAAGAAGATTTGTTGGAATTTTGTAACTAGATCTTTCCCCCTTGCTCCACCTCTTAAATCTCGGGACAAGATTTCTTGTAGTGGAGGAGAATTGTGACGCCCGGATAATTAAGCTACAGTAATCCCATGTTAACAATGCCACGTCACCTCGGTTATTGTTGCTAATCTCGCGTTAGTTCGAAACCGATTCAAATTCAAAATTCAAATTCAAGCAAACAATAAAAGTTTTCAAATACTAAAAATAAAATGTTCAATAGATAGTAGATAAATCAGAGGCAATTATAAAATTATAACTAACATTAAATGAATTACTTAAGTGACTTAAACAACCTCAAACAATGGCTGAAAACATTACGTAATAACCTTTTAATTAATCTAAATCTAATATGAAATAGTATTTCACCCAAACTAGTTTTTGGTGCTAGAATCTAATGCATTGCAATTTATGAGCTAGCTCCCATATTTTATAAAAATCAATTAGGTGCTAAACATTTTAGAAAACAGAAAAGGGAAAATAAAGAAAAGAAAAATAAAAACACAAAAAAAGCAAAGCAACCCCCCCCCACTGGACCAGGTGGCCCAGCTCACAGGCCAGGCCAGCCCACCTGGCCCAACCGGCCACCCATTCCCCCCATAACCCCCGCTATCCCAAACCCTAACCGCCCCATCCACCCCACTCCTCCCCCACGTCATTCCCCTCCCCACCGATCCGGATCGGGATCGGGAAACGAACCCCGCCGCCGCCCGACGCCGTCGCCGGCCTACTTTCTCCCCTACATCGGCCGTCTCCGTCCTTCTCCTCGCCCCCTGTTGCCCCAGTCCCTACGCACCGCCGTGAGCTTCCTCCCTTCCCCTCTTTGTCGCCTTGCGCCACCCCTGCGCACACCTGCGCCGCACGAGCCCCGCCGCCCCGCCACAGTCGTCTGCGCCACCTCCACCCGCGCTCATCGGCTCCCCGCACCGCCGCCCCGTTTCCATCCCGTGGTGGCCCTGCTACTGCGCCGCACCGGCGCGTAGCCCTGGCCACCAGAGTCTCGCCCGCCTCGCGTGCGTCCCACACCACGCCACGCCACTGCGCTCCCGCCGACCGCCTCCCGCTGCAGCTGCGGCCACCCCCCCCCCCCCCCCCGTGCACAGCGCCCTCCACCACGACCCCCCTGCCCTGCCCGCGCGCTGGCTCGCCGTCGCCATGCGCACACCACCATGGCCCGACCTCCCCTACGCTCGTGCCCCGCCTTCGCCTTCTTCACCGCGTGGCCTCGCCGGGCTAGCCACCATCGTGGCCGCACCCCTCACGCCGCTTCCGTTCCCGCCGTTGCCGCCCTACTGCTCCGCTCTCTGCCACCGCGCCGCTCGTCACCGGCCCCACAATCTGCGTCCCCACCACCGCTCGCCGGCAGACTCGCTGCGCCTCCCCACTGGCTGCGCCCGAGGCCAGCGGTCGAGCGCTCGCTACGCCGTTCGGGCGATGCCTGGCACCGGTGCACCGAACGCCCGTTAAGGCCCTCGGGCCTATGACAAGTGGGGTCCATCCCCAGAACATTTTTTAAGAACTAAAATAATAATAATAATAATAATAATAATAAAATAATTAATTAACTTAATTAATCATGATTAGATTAATCTAATCACTAATTAACCTAATTAATTGTTAGTTAATTAAACTGAGTATGACAGTGGGACCCACACGTCAGTTTGACTGGTCAACACCCTATTGACTGCTGACATCATGCTGACGTCAGCAAGCACTATTCTGGATAATGTTGAATTAAAATAATTAAATAAATGCTAAAAATGATTTAAATCTTTTAAAATCAATATAAAATAAACTGTAGCTCGGATGGAAGAACTTTGTACATGAAAGTTGCTCAGAACGACGAGACGAATCCGGATACGCAGCCCGTTCGTCCGCCACACATCCCTAGCATAGCGAACACGCAACTTTCCCCCTCCGGTTCATTTGTCCGAAAACGCGAAACACCGGGGATATTTTCCCAGTTGTTTTTCCCCTTCACGGTATCACCACCTATTGCGTTAGGGCACACCTATCACCGCTACTTGTCATGTCATGCATCGATATGCATCTGTTTGCATTGTATTCATTGTTTCTTCCCCCTCTTCTCTCTGGTAGACTACGAGACTAACGCCGTTGCTGGTGCCCCGGTCGACTACGTTGTTGACGACCCCTCCTTCTTGCCAGAGCAACCAGGCAAGTCCCCCGCCCCCTTGATCACCAGATATCGCCTATTCTTCTCTCTACTGCTTGCATTAGAGTAGTGTAGCATGTTACTGTTTTCCGTTAATCCTATCCTGATGCATAGCCTGTCATTGTTGCTCTACTTATTGATACCTTACCTGCAATCATAAATGCTTAGTATAGGATGCTAGTTTATCATTAGTGGCCCTACATCCTTGTCCGTCTACCATGCTATACTATCGGGCCGTGATCACTGGGGAGGTGATCATGGGTATATACTTATACATATTATATGATACCTGTGGTGACTAAAGTCGGGTCGGCTCGTAGAGTACCCGCGAGTGATTCACGGATTGGGTATGAAAGGACGTTTGTGCCGATGGCCCTCTGAATGGATCTTTGTGGCAGAGCGACAGGGCA